>NC_079911.1:8916276-9128776 GCF_024868665.1 Triplophysa rosa | reverse complement strand
AATGGATGCTGAAAACTACATTGCGCATTGTTAGTTCAGTGTTACCCAAACTTCGCTCTCATTCACTTATGTCCAAAACAAGAAGGAACATAAACACACATGTACACTACACAAACCAGTAACCAAGTATATCTTTAATTACATGTTTTGTATTGAAATCCTTTTGTACAGTCTGTAATGAAATGGATATTATTGATGTAATCCCAAAGTGTCATACTTGACATAGGAAGTGCCGAAGTGGACTGTTGGACTCATGATTGCAAACTCCTTAGTATCCTTGTCCTTTTGATCATTACACTTTATAGGAAAACAAGGAATTTAGTTTCTCCTTCAGGTCATGGAAAATGAGATGCAGTTTAGACTGGTGGCCTCAGATTCTGAATCGATTTAATGTTGGCCCTGCTGGCAAAGGGAGGAAACATAGATTCAAGCACAACATAACTGTGACCAGTATTTAATAATTCAGTGAACATTTTGCCCGGTTCTGAATTGTATACTCCCTTGTCACAGGGAATATGTTATACAACATCATTGGACAGGCAACAAAAACAAAGTCAGTATAAAATTGTAACAGTGGTAGAATTAGGAATGTGCATAAGTGTACAATAATATTTTCTGTTGTGGACTGATTAGTTTTTGGCATTGTTGAGAGCCCCAGAGCCATGGCTTTCATCTAATCCTGATTCCAAGAATGGGTATTATGTTTTTGCTTTGTTGTTATTCATTTGTTTGTGGTTTTGTTATGAGGCATTTGGGAATCAACGTCCATTACTCAGCACTGCTTCCTCAGCTGTTTTTAAGCTTTTTAATTTCCTAAATGCTATTGGGTATTATTTTTCATAATTTTTTATTTTTTTCTGCCAACTCTAATTGGGGTGCCGTTTACACTACTAGAGCATTTTTGTTTAAAATGCATAACGTTGGCTACGTTCACACTGCTCCAGAGATCATGCCCAACTGGTACTGTTCATAGATTAAATAGGTGAAATTGTTTTTTGTGTCATTCACTGGAACAGGTAGTGAATTTGCATGACCCACCAACAAGTTAGGCATATATTTACACACTCCTCAAATCACATGTTTTATAAGTTCATTCAAGAAGAGAAGTCAAGACAGAGAGAGATGATGAATCTAACTACAGGCGGTGAATGGATAAAAAAATAACTACT
The DNA here is from genome assembly GCF_024868665.1 of Triplophysa rosa. Classification (NCBI taxonomy): domain Eukaryota; kingdom Metazoa; phylum Chordata; class Actinopteri; order Cypriniformes; family Nemacheilidae; genus Triplophysa; species Triplophysa rosa. Next base: position 9,127,607 of record NC_079911.1, on the reverse strand, counting down.
CCGTAGCTATGAATGCAACAATAAATCTGCAACTTTCAGTAACAAGAGTCACTGTCACACTCAACAAAATCTCATATTATTCTGCTCTGTGCTCCTTTGTACCCACACAGTGTTATAGGGATACCTTTCCTGGTATTCCTGCAGGAATATCAAGAACTGTTTGTACTAAAGGTGCCATATGTAGTTGTCTGTGACAGGTTGAACAACCTCAGTGGTCAGACCAGGGATTAATTGGAGGCTGCTCTGTCGACACACTTGACTGCCTCGTCACGGTCATATTAATAATGGAGCAGGTGTCACGGTCCATAGGTGACAGTATGACAGTCCAGCACAAATACACACATGACAACAAATCACAGTGTAACACACAAATACACGTTCAGGAAATAAATAAGAGAATCCTGCCATAAAATTTGGTCTTGGTTATGTAATATTCCCCTTTTGGCTGTCAGAGCAGATGCAAATTAGTTCTCTTAGGCGTTTACGCTCAAACTGTGCGTTTATGAAGGGGCGTTAAAAGAATTATGTTGTTTAAATGTATTTGTAGTTTTTCATGACTTTGAAGCCTCGTTGACACATGTGAGCCTACAAAACACAATGTCTCGCTAGTGTTTTATTGATGCTGTTTTAGAGACATTGAATTATTTAGCGATGTTCTCAGAACAACCCTTAGTGTCTTTTCATATTCAAATAGGACGCTGAAAAAAGTCTGGCCCTCCCACGATGCCTTGCGCTATTCAAGTTGAACAATAACTCATGCACAGATACACACACACAAACAAAATCTCACAGATGTGTGCATTTCCATGAGGATTTGAAGACACGTGCACTTTATTTTTTATTTGAACTTTTTCTTTTTAACTTACTGTATTCAGCTTGTATTCCTTACACTCTCTTCTTACCTTTACTTTGAACTTTTTTCATATGTTATCGCTTCATCTCTTTTATCTCTGTTTCTTTTTATACTCTTTTTCTGTATGTGTGTCTCACCTCACACTGCTTTGATATATTTACTCTTTGCTGGTGTTAGAAATACCTGTATCAACTTCCCCCACAAAAATATCATATTATTATGACGTTTTTCATTTTTATGTATAATGCTTCTACGTGCAGTTCTTGTGTGACGCTATATGATGATTCAAATACTATATTGCAGCATTTGGCAGTAAAATGTGTTTTGTGTTGTTTTAGTGAATTGATGAATCTAGGGGTTCTTGCTTATAAGAACTGGTTCTATATAATTTATTTAGGGTTCTGGTGGGTGATAAACTGTTCATATAGGTTTCAATCAAAAGAACCCTTTTTTTTCGCCGAGTGAAAAGTTTTATAAAAAAAAATTTAATTTACAAAAGGTTCCTCACACACTGTAAAAAATGACACGTGATATTTACTTAAAAAAATTATAGTAACAAAATTACACAAAAAAGTAAGTACTTTCAAAGCTTTTTTTAATGCAATATTTCATGAATAATATACATAAAACTACCTAAATTATTTAAGCAAGTCACATACTACACTTAAATCAATAAGAAACTTATTTGTGCATTGGAGTTACCTTCTTTAACTTCAAACTAACGTTTATTAAGGTTTACATAAATGATGTATAAGTAAGCACGTTGAAACAGTATTAGCATAATTGTTCACTAAGTGAGGAAACACACACACATACCACTCCCATATAGCCTAAGTCCAAGCACCACTCTACTGAACAATGGTAACTCAAATTTTGGTTAAAAAACAAGAACACAATTTTATTAAGTAAAGTTTACTCAATTCATTTCATGAAATCTACTACGACACAGAATCGTTTTTTTATAGTGTAGCTTTTATAAGAGTATGTTCTAAATGTAAAACTTTCCAGAGTTTGTTTTATTTCAGTTTATTTCTATATTTGGTCATATGTACTCATACAAGATTTTGAAGCATCATTTATGAGAACCAAAGCATAATTCAATTGATTCAGCATTTTATTTTTACTCTAAGTAACTCTCATACACAAAAATGTTTTTAACATTTATATTACGTACCACCTCATATCTGCTTGCATCTGTCTGTGTTCTGACTGCATTTTTAATATAACCTTAGACTGGTACCATATCACAATGCCCGTGTTAAATTAAAAATGTAATGCCACACTGAGCACGCGACCTGGCTGTCCTAATGCATTCAGAAATCTCTCGCAGTCCCTTATACACATTCTAATTCATTCCTCTGTGTTCTCTAACCTCACTTCTGATCTGTGCCCTTTTAATGCATTTCCACATTGTCTTTGTGCTGCAGGCAGATGGACAGAAGGGTGTGGATGGAGGTCTCTTGCCTGATGCCAACGGGCGAGATGGAGACCCCAGCGGGCAGAGAGAGAACGGCGGGAAGTGGCAGAAGCCGCGCATCTCCCGCAAGTCTCTTATGAAATGCTGTCTGGTCAAATGGATCATCGCCAGCACTGCCCCCCAAGCCTCAAGTATGATTCAGAAACAGCCAGAAAATGTTTGGATCTCTTTGCTTTCACACTCACTTCATTTATCGTTTCTATTGTGTAGCTTTGTAGTCAATTTACTCTGTCTTTCTACTGAGATGTTTTAGTCATGGCAAGTTTTATAAGTCTTAAATGTATAACTTGTATCAGATAGAGCCTGCTCAGGGGCTGCGTAAGGCGACAGTGTGTGTCTGTACTGCAACATCCGGTGTAAATAATTCACAGAGCACCCCGTGTATGCAGACAGTGAGTAATGTAACATGTGTGTGCGCATTTCCAGGCCTGATACCCCATCAGCACTTCTCAGCCTTTTGTGCAGAATGTGTTTCCATATTCAGACAAGCCATTAGCGCCTGCCTGGACCGTTCACAGAACCTAATCACTCCATAATTTCATTCGTTTGGTCCAATGCTTAATGCAATCATTTTGTGTGCATTACAAATAAGCAGTCGTTCAATCTTTCTTGCTCTAAAGATAACAACAAATTACAATGTCTTACACTGATGTTGCCCCTTTAATGTCGATGCTATTCCTTTTAGCCGTTTCCCTGGGCATGTGACCAAAATATCACTCTGCTGAATCAGTTCTCATGAAAAGAACCATCAGGGGATCTATGACTGCCTCCAAACTTTGTCAAAATGAACTGCATTATTACTGTAGTCATGTAAAATATAATGCACTGTTCAGCTTAGAATAATATATGATTCTTAAAACGTAATACTGTCTTACTACTTAAAGTCGAGTATTATAAGTAATAAATTCTCTTTTTGTAAGCCTAGCATTTAGCCTTACTGCCTGTGAATTTCAAGGATTATATTAAATGAACAACTGAAAACTGCACTTCTCAATTTCTTTAATCCTTTAAAACCGTTATTAAATAGCCATAAGAAAGCATTTAAATACCGTTACTGTGACGTGGCATTGCTAGAAATGGATTTATTGTAATTCGCAAGTTAGATTACCTAATACTTTCTCTCTAGAAGATTATTAGGCTGAACAAAACTGAGGAATTAAATATATATTTTCAAAGGTAGTTGTATAATATTATGAGACATTTTATAATATGCAGGAATAATACCTGCTTTTACCAGACAGAATCAGAAAAAGAAACACGGAATCTCAATATGCCAAAGGTCACTTGAGCACTTACCCTGTAACAATACAGTACATATTGCTTTGTGCTCTGTACTGTTAGTAGATACCAGTAGGTGGCAGTGTGCCTTTGAAATTTGATCAAATATGGATACCCTGAATCATTTACCAGTGTTGTGTTGCACTGAAATACACTATATGGACAAAATAAACATGTTTATCTATTCCAGTAATTCCAATCAAAACAATTATATTCTGTGATGCAGTATTCTGATAGGCCGATATGTTATTAAGTATAAGAAATGTGCAACCAGACAAATGCTTCAATAGAATTATATTTTAATGTTACAGAATGTTAAGCGTCTTATATTTTATGACATCACATCAAAATAATTTGCAATTGATTCCCACTTTAGTTTTTTTTTTAAGATTTATTTTTGGCATTTTTGCACAGTTAAGTGAGAGAGGGGACAGGAAGTGAAGAGGGAGAGAGAGAAGGGGGTGGGTTCGGGAAAGGACCACGAGACGGGAATCGAACCCGGGTCGCCCGATGCGCAACCGCGCCACATGTCGGAGCACTGCCCAACCGATTGCCACTTTCACATTTCACTAATTTAGCACTTTCAGGAGGCATTTTCAGAATTCTTCACCCAAAAATGAAAAGTCTGTTGCATTTACTCAGCGTATGTGAAATACAAAGGGAGATATTTTGAATAAACCTTTTGTTTTGGAGTGAACTATCCTTTTCATGTGTTAGAATTTGAGATTAAAATGCTCTCTGAGGTTCCCTTACAAAGAGGAAACTATAAACGCAGATACTTCTACAAACAGTCCCTCATGTCTGATGTATCATACTCAAACCATAATGCTGTTTCAGCAACAAGCCCATTAAATTAAGAGCTACGCTGAGTTTAATCACTTTTATGGACACACTCCCTTGAGATAATATTTCACCTTTATGTACACTATAAAGATGCAATAATGCAGTGAATCTGAAAAAACAAGCACACTAGTTTACAAATCACTAAATATTAATCATGTAGAGTTGCGTGTTTAGATATCTCCTGTATATAATCTATGTGTAGATTAGGTTTGTGATTTATTCTGTGTGTACTCAACACAATTTCTAAGAACCCAATATTTCATAATCTTATCAGAAATGCTGTTAAAATGCATAATATTTTATGTAATATTAATTTGTGTGCAGAGGTACTTTCACGGTAATCTTTAATGTACTGCCTTCCATGTATTGATTTCCCCGCATTCCTCCTGGTTGCTTATGTCCATTATAATCGCATGCATTAATAAGTGCAAACTCATTTTTTCCATCTCATATTCATGCACTCATGCTGATGAGGGAAGTTTTTAATATAATCAATAATTACTGTATATTACTTAAAATGATAAACTCTTTACTATAAAAATGTTATATAATGTTCTATATAATGTTCAAATCCATCAAAAAGCATTTTAATCACATATGATAATGAACCCAGAAGAGAGTCAACAATAAAGTAACAAAGTTATTAGACTGATTTGATCAAGACTTTATTCTCAGATAAAACAACAGTCTGAAATAAAGGGTGTTACTTGGTGACCTTGGTGAGATATGACCAGATAAAGATTATCTCTTTTCAGAGGGGAAATGTTTATTTATTCACCAGTTTATAATATATGTTTATTTATTATTTATATTTGTCACCCAGACTTATGTTGATGCTTTTTGCATTTGAAGTGTAATGTCATCAGTTTTGGGGCAGTGTTTGGGAGTAATTCCAGTAAAGTCCAATAGAGGCCGTTTAGAAAGCAGACAGATTTTAGGAAAATCAAAATTTCACCTGCTCTTTGCTGGGTTTCCCATGAGATCCTGTTTGGACACTTCTGCTCTTAACTGTATTTGGGCCGCTGATCGGGAGAGCTGCAAATAAAAGACATTTAAAATCACTTTCATGCACAGAAGAGCCATAAAGCAGTCTTTATGGTCTTCCGCTAATGCATAAAAACCTAAGAGCATGTTAAGCAGATTGAAGGCGTTGTGTCGGTATTCCTTATGGATGCTTTAATGTGTTTTAGAGGAAGACATTGTTATTGAAGTTTAATTTTGGACTGTATAGCAAGTCTAGCCAAGCTGATTGATATGGCATGTTTATTTTTAGTTTATATGTTAGTTTAGTTGCCATTTTAATTTTTTTAAATACTTTCAATAGACTTGGTAGCATTTTCATGCATTACTGCTTATTTAAATATTATACAATGTTGACTTATCAATGAAGTTACTATAAAGTTCTGCTGTTGTATCGTGTTATAAAGCTGATGGAGCAAAATGATAGTTGGTATCAGATGAGTAGATGAGCCAGTAAAGGAATAGCATGAAGGAATCCGTTGACCTGACCTGCTAATAAAAATGCTCACTTATTATGGCTGGCTCATCACTGTGCATTATTGCTATAGAGAGAGGGAGGGAGTGTCCATGTCTTGAAATGAGATTCACTCTACTTCTTATGGAATATAAGGGTTGTGAGGACCATGATTCATAGTTTTTGGAGACCAAGGCCACAAGAGTTTTCTATGCGGAATGGATTTACATGGATGAGGACGTTAAGGAACTTTTAGGGAATCTCTTTCGGGAGTGCACCCTGGAATTTTGAGGAACTTGTTGCTGCGAAGGAGTGCGATGAAACTTTGATCAAACAAGATGAGGAGGACACAGAAAAAGAATTAAATCTTGACGCTATAAATCCAGCATGACCTTTTGACCTTCATAAATTTTCCCAAAGGAATCCTGCAACTTCAAGCGATGGCCATTCAGGGAATGGAGCTATTTGCCGTAGCTGTAGTGCTGCTTCTGTTTATTGTAATGCTCAAACAGTTTGGCATCTGGGAGCCACTGTTGGATGGTAAGAACAACATTGCTATTTGCAGGTATTGTTCCAGCTCACTGTGCCGTTGGTACCTTAAGGAGCTTTTTTCCAACCTAAATGAAGTTACGTTAATGTAATGTTTCATGAGTTTAGACCAGGGGTCTCAACCTTTTTGTAAGCGAGGGCTACCGGAATAGATCAAATCATCCAGAAGGCTGCTTGTTGTATATAATGAGAAATACTTTCAAACTTCAAACTGTCTGATGTATAATTTGATGCATTATCTTTTGTTATACTTAACTTTTAATGTTTATGTTTTTTGTTACAGTCAATTTCACCTTAGTTATTCAATCATAACCATTCACAGAATAGCGTATTAGAGTGTTTAAATTATCTTTTTTTATGTTTTAATGGTATACGAAATTGTTAGAAACTGATTGAATGAAATAATCAAATGTAAAATAACACTGCATAAACTCGACTTTAAATTAAATATACATTAATCCTACCTTCACTTTAAGAGCTTATATAGTTAGGCATAAATTGTTTTTAATAGAAATGAACATATGAAATAATTTTTGGTTAACGTTTTCAATCAGGCTGGTAACATTATCCACAAGGACTAAACTTTTTAACTTTTTAAAAAAGCAGCTTTTCCTTGGCGCTATGCGAAGGTCGATGAGTTCGATCCCAGGGGATTGCACATACTTAGAAACAAATGTATAGTATAATGCATCTAAGTTGCTTTGGATAAAAGCGTCTGCCAAATGCATAAAAAATGTCAACTTGAATTTGCGCACACAGAATTACTACATAAAACATTAGCTATTAAGCACTGTTTCCATCCAGTGAGTCAAAGAGAACAAAAACGTACCTTCTTTATAATCTGGCACCCAATTTCACTAAGGAAATGTTAGGTTTCTGTATTAGAATAACTGTAGGTTGTCTTATTTCATAAAAAGGCTATATATTATAAATTATTTGCTGCTCAGAGGGCAGAGATGGAGCACAAACGCGCGGCTTTCGGAGGTGAATGCTTGCTCTTTAGGAACGCAGATAAGACTGTTATGGGAGGGAATACCGAACCACTTTCATGTCAGACTTTGGCTAAAGCATTTTAGATTTCAGAGGGTGTACAACGAGATCGGACCATTGGTTAGTCCAGTTATGCCGTCAATTGAGGAAAGGCACATTCATTTTTGGATGGGATCATAGGCATCGAGGAATTTATTCGGCAAATGTGTTTCTATCGTATTTAATTGAGCACATCTTCTTGTCGGATAAAAATGTATCCAACTCAATTCAGCGCATACTTTTTTATGCACTTTTTTAGAATATGTGCGTCTTTGCGTTTGATACGTCTGGGCACAGCACGCATATCTTCTCAAGCTCACAGGGATCAAATTGAGTTCTCTTTTACATATTTTTGCACTTGAATATATTTACATCGGCAAAGCTTAAAGACACATGCAAGTGATAAACTTTGATGACGATGCAGCACTCGCCCGATCCTAGTCCCGAGCGTCATTCATGTTTACCTCTCATGAGCCCTGTGCATGGCAGGCACCTCGAAAAGTTCATGCGGGCTACCAGGTGCCCACGGGCACCACGTTGGAGACCACTGGTTTAGACATTACCAGAGTTTTTAAGGTCAGCTGACATTTTTACGTAAAGCATCAACCTGATCTCATGGGAATTTGTGTTTTTGAATTTCCTTTGTGTTTAGTTAAACAAAGATAATTATACAGGTTTGGATATATCTGAGGATGTTAATTTAAGACAGAATAATCAATTTTTGGTAATCTGTCCCTTAAACAGTCTTTTTACAGAGAGGGATACATCACTTATAGTCCCCATGACACCTTCCACAGCCTAAGCACAAGGACCACTCTTCTGGTAACCACTTAACTTAAAAATATATAACAACTCTTTCAAGCATCCAGGGGCCCGTTTCAGAAAGGAGGTTTAGTGAAAACTCTGAATATATTAATCCTGATATGAGGGAAACTCTGGGTTTTCCGTTTCAGAATGTGAGGTATGTCAAACCAGAGAAAGCGGGGTAACTCAAGCCCGTTTCTAAAAGAGAGGTAACTTATACTCAGAGTCAGTAACCTCATAAAATCCGTACAAATTCCCATGAGATCAGGTTGATACTTTACGTAAAAATGTCAGCTGACCTTAAAAAACTGTCTAAACCAGTGGTCTCCAACGTGGCGCCCGCGGGCACCTGGTAGCCCGCATTAACTTTTTGAGGTGCCTGCCATGCACAGGGCTCATAAGAGAAGAATTTTTAAATGGTTGCTAAATTAATCTGTTTTGTTGTTATGGGCATGGCTTCAGAGCTTCATGAAGATCATGGGATACTGATTGGTTGCCTGAGTTAAATGAGCCCACCCACTTGTCTTTATAGGCTTGTTCCACTTGACGTGGCTCCGCAAGATCCAACAGGCAGATGACATCAAAGTACCGCAAGAGCGATTCGAAAAACCATAAAAAGTTTGCTTTCCAATCGCTCACGCGGAACTCTGATGTCATCCACCTGTCAGATCTTGCAGCACCGCATCAAGACGAACAATCCATCTGGGCCTTTTATAATAGGAGTCTATGGGATCGGTTACTAGGTTGCTGTAGATGGTTGCTACGGGCGTGGTTTGATTGCTTGGTGATGATCCTGAGAGACTGATTGGTTACTGGAGTAAAACGAACCCATCCCTTGTTTCTACAACACTGTGCTGCAAAGATATCCATCTGGGCTTCTATAATTCCCTTATATGGGTATATGGCCTGCCCTATTATAAATCTATGGGGAATTTCGGGTGGCTCTTACGCCCCAGGAGTATAACTTTACACCCCATTGTTACAGAGCCTGCCAGCCTCTTCAGATGTGGTAACCCGCATGTTTCTACGAAATCCTTGCTCGGAACTACGATTCAAAGTTGAGCACAATGTTAAGTCAATGGGATTTTTTCGGGTGATTTCCCCCCCATCGAACACCCTCCGCCCGATTGCTTATAAAAGTCATAGCACACCATTCCTCAATAAGCCAGTCGATTTGAGCCGTCTTCTATGGGTCTAAGACAAAAGCTGCGGGACAAGTTACGTGCCGAGGTTTTAGTGGAACAAGAAGTATGCAAGATGGTAATAGTGATGCTTTGCAAGCACCACTAATAAGAAGATTTTGTTGTTACGTTTCTCTCTATTTGATAATCTTATCATGAACTTAAAATAATAAACAAAATACACTCAACTTTCTTTAACCAGTTGCAAAACATTGAGTATCAGATAGGAATCATTAAGGGGTTGTATCCCAAAACAAATATGGAAAATAATCACATATTCATAGAATCCAATCATCATGAACTGAAACCTTATTTATAAGGTAACAGGTAAGGATATGCCTCACTGATGTAATCTAAGCATAGGTTCGGAAAGTGTTTATAAACGACGCAAGTATTTTCAATAATGGTTGTGTTTTAAACGATTAAAACGCATCAACGTGTATATTACATTTTTACCTGTACGCCCAATTACTAATTCAAGAAAAGCTGTTTTAGTGGTAAATTTTACATGTTCGATTTAATTTTGTTACAATGAATGTTTCTCACATTCCAATACTGGTTCTGCGATCCCATTGGTGGATTTAAAAATGTGGTGTTGCTTTTTCGTAGTTTCTTTTAATAGGCTTTACATTCAGTTTTGACCACTGTATCATGAATACAGATATTAAAATGCTTTAAAGTTTACCTAAAAGTATTTAATAAAATAATTTAACATATACTAAAGAAAGACAAGGTACACAAAAAGAATGTGGAGGGGCTGTGGTTGTCCACCATTAAAGTGAATCCTAGCGCCGACAAAACCAAAAAGTCCACCTTATTTGGGAAAGTATGTGACAATAACACACGTTAAGGTTAACTTATTACTTTGTTTAGTACTACGTGGCCTTATACTCAACAATAATACTAGTATAAGCTGTTTATTCAAGGCGCTATTGCTATTTGATATCACCCTTAAATACAATAGCGTGAATGTAACTTTTTTTAACAAAATAATTGTACTAGCTTAAGTATTTTGAGTTTCTGTGACTTATTCTTACTTTTGAGTTAAATTAGCTTAACTTAAACACGTTTATTCAACACGAACGGTTGAGAGTGATTGTTAGTTCCCAGCATGCTTTGCGCAAGACTGCATTTGGAGAGTAATTTTTGAAATTAACTGTTATTTTATGTGTTTTCAGAAAAGATAAAGGCTTTTATTGTTTAATGTTTATTTGTCCTGGGGCCCGTTTCAATAAGGAGGTTCAACCAACACCGAGTTAAGATGTGAACTCTGAGTTGTTTAAAACCGAGATGCGAAACTTTGAGTTTTTGGTTTCAGAACAGCTGATTTGAGTTAGTTCTATCAACTCTGGGTAGACTTACCTTGAGTTAAGCGCATGCACCACAACTACGACAAGCCATGATCAATGGAGCTCTGATATTACGATTCACCATGGCAACGGCACCAAAAAAAAGCAACATGGCGGCAGAAAGCGCTTGAGAGCGAGGCACACTTTCCGCTCTGCATACAGTGGATTTACTAATGTGCTTTAATGTGTAAATGACTTAAGTTTAAATTGATAAAAGGATAAACGTACACAGCAAAATCGACTTTTTTTTAAAACTGGCGATTTTACTGTGTACCAATAAACAAACAAATTAATCAGGAAATGAATGAAACAACAGAAATAAATCCGAAATAATAAAAAAAATCTATCTCTCACTCATCATGAGTACTCTAGTGAGCCGTGTGAGATGTCATGGTATATGGGACACTTGTTAGTGTGTCAGACTCTCGTATCAAAGTCAGAGTGATCATCGCTTCAAACCCTGCTCGGAGCAGTTTTGGGTAGGAATGGCAGCACGTCTAAATTAATTGTTTATTACCTTTCTCACTGCATTTGTCTGTATTTATTAATTTCTTTATTCATGCACTTTATTTGCACACTTTATTAAGTCATTTCTTATCCCCCATAGAAAACTAACATGAGAACATGTAAGGGAAAGAATGTGCTCTGATGTAATACACGGCCACGATGGCTGATGTTATTGATGTAAGGATGGATGAGATATGCTTTGATATATCTACTTCACTGTAAAGAAAAATGGTACAGTTTTAATAAAAATGCACTGGGAAATGACAAAATCCACTCGGGTCCTAAATTCCTCTCCTGAAATCAAAGAACATCCCTATGAATTAATGCAGCCTCTTCACATACAGGATCCTCTATAAAAGCACATATGACATTTTAGTCACTGAGATGCGTGCCATGAATGACTGTGTTAATGAATGAATGAATGAGGTACACCACTTGCGCTTTAAAAAGTGGGATGAGATTAATCCCTCATTTCAGGATTAATATATTCAGCAGGGTATATTATGGAGTTATATTGCGGACTATATTAAAAGGAATTGCAAACTGCATTTGCAAATGCGTTTTCTATTTGTTCGTGTCAAAATTGTGACATAATTCAAACGCAAATGCAAACCGTTTTCATTTGCATTTACGCGAACGTACAATGTCTGCCAAATTTCAAAAGGAAAAGCAAAGTCTATTTGCAAATGAATTACCTGTGTTTTACGAGTTACGACCCTGCCAAATTTAAATCGTAATAGCAATTCCCCATATGCCATTTCACTTCCTTTGGTGTCGCGTATTAAGCCTGCCAAAACTCAAATGAAATCGCAAATCCCTTTGCATTTGCGTTTCCTCCGACTTGTACAGAAACCTGTCAATCAATGGCGGGGGTGGGCTTATTCAATGGGGCGTGTTTGTATCGGGAAGTGACGTCATTCACCGTCGCAGTGGTGGCAGTCAGTCCAACACTAAGGTGACACCGGTTGTGGCTAAAAGGGTTTCAGCTACAGCTAAAAGCCAAAATAACAATAATGGAACAAATGAGGATCAGATGCAAAGTTTCATATAGAGAAAATCTTTACAATGAATCACAATTGCGGTATTTAACAAGTATAATTTAAAGAAGTTCAACGGGCTCGATAAACAGATGAACAGAAACAGTGGTCTGGTGATCTCAATGAGCTACCAATAAAAGTCATATTGAAGCCGTGTGGATTCATCATAATTACATTCATTTCTCAGGTTGGTGCATCACCTGATGGGCTCATTTACTGCACATGTTGTTGAAAAGGCTGTTCGGAAATTAAATTTTAAATACAGCAACAACTCCATCCAGTAATTTGTAGATGACAGCTACTTCTGTCCAGCAAACTCGCTAAAACACTGGAGCAGAAGTTTGTCTTTGTCTCACTATGTTATGATACACAAATAAAGAGATGTAGAATATTCACGTACTTTTGTAATTTATTATTAACTTGTTATACTGTATGCATAATGAACAACAATGATATGCAGGATGCTGTTTATTCATACAAAGTGAACATGTTTTGTTATGGTTTACAACACGTATTAATCATGATGCAAAATACGGTCACAGTGTTGTCAAGAAATGTCATGTCCTCGGAGTACTGTGAAAACGAATATCATAAACAAACATGTTTAGAGGAATGTTGCAGAAGGTGATGATTATTCATCCTGCACTGAAGTTTCACATGCTAAGTGGTGCCGCTCTGAGCCCAGAGTTCCAGCGCGAGTTATTTCCAAACAAAAAAACTGAAAACTGCACTGTTTACAACGCCGATTGTGAGTGCAGTTGTAACTTCACTCCTCATGTGTTTAGCTGTATCACATGTATGTATCTACTTAAGTTCCAGTCGACGGTGAATGACGTCACTTCCCGATACAAACACGCCCCATTGAATAAGCCCACCCCCGCCATTGATTGACAGGTTTCTGTACAAGTCGGAGGAAACGCAAATGCAAAGGGATTTGCGATTTCATTTGAGTTTTGGCAGGCTTAATACGTGACACCAGAGGAAGTGAAATGGCATATGGGGAATTGCTATTGCGATTTAAATTTGGCAGGGTCGTATCTCGTAAGACACAGGTAATTCATTTGCAAATAGACTTTGCTTTTCCTTTTGAAATTTGGCAGACATTGTACGTTCGCGTAAATGCAAATGCAAACGGTTTGCAATTGCGTTTGAATTATGTCACAATTTTGACACGACAAATACCTTTTTCAAGACTCTTTCCATACATTTTAAGACCTCATCGCCACTTTTTTGTTTTAATCGGTTACACTGGCGACACTTTAACTTACATTTACTATATAATGATTGTAAAATAGCACAACTAAACAGTCTTAGTTTGTAATAACTCCTTATTAATTAAACATCATTTAGAAGGGTGGGAACGAAGCACAAGAGAATTAATTGAGTGACTAACGCAAGGTTTATTAGAAAGAGAAACGAGGCTATGCTAAACGCCTTCCGACACAGAGCAGTACACCTCATGTTATTCCCAGAGATGGCCTTTCCAACACTTTATCCTCCAACCATGTCGTTTAACAACCGGGTGTAAATGGACCTCCCACTATTCGCCTACCTACTCAATGATTAAATTCAGGCAAACTTTAGCATATGACCTCTTTGGACTAGGGATGCACGGAAGTGAAAGTTCTTGGCCGAAGCCGAATAAAAATGAAACACTTGGTCGAATACCGATCACGGCATTTCTTCTATTTATTTAACCAATTTTTTCACTATTGCATAAACTGAATGGTCAAAATGTGCTTTTTATATTTTGTCTTGCTTTTCAATATAACACAATATAACTTAACATAAAATTGAGCAAAACAAGTCCCAGTTGAAAAAAACAGCATGCTGAGGCCATCTAACTGCAACATACTGTGCAATAAAAACACGTGCAATACACAACTACAGTATATACTCGTATTTATTATACATATGTTGTTGATGTAATATTCAGCTATCGACATTCCCCTGCATAACTTGTATATAACACAGTATAATTTGTATTAGCACATCTGTACATGCAATATACTGTCTTTTGTCCTTTTGTCTAATATTGTCCTTTTTGTCAAATGTGTATTGTCTCTCACATATTTATTTTTTTATGTTTTGTTACCTGTGCTTCTGTCACTAAGACAAATTCCTTGTGTGTCCAAGCACACTTGGCAATGAAGCTTTTTCTGATTCTGATGCTGGTTTGTGCTCGTAACAACATATTCTTCTTATTAGTGGTGCTTGCAAAGCATTGCTATTACTATCTTGCATACTTCTTCTCGCTAAAACTTTGGCACGTAACTTGTCCCGCAGCTTTTGTCTTAGACCCATGGATGAGAGCTCAAATCAACCGGCTTATTGAGGAATGGTGTGCTATGACTTTTATAAGCGATCGGGCATTCAATAGGGTGCCAAAAATCACCCGAAAAATCCCATTGACTTAACATTGCTCTGAACTTTGACGGGTCATAGTTCCGAGTGAGAATTTCGTAGAAACTCAACTCAACTTTATTTATATAGCGCTTTTACAATTTTCATTGTTACAAAGCAGCTGCACATGAGACACATTGACTACAAGCAAAACTCCAGTGGGAGTGCGTGACCGTAACTACATTTCTTAGTTCACGGTTAGAAACATGCGGGTTACCACATTTGAAGAGGCTGGCAGGCTCTGTAACAACGTACCTCACAATAGGGTGTAAAGTTGTACCCCTGGGGCATAAGAGCCACCTGAAGTTTCCCATAGACTTATAATGGGGCAGGACATTTCCCTATATAAGGGAATTATAAAAGGCCCAGTGGATATCTTTGCAACACAGTTTTGTAGAGACAAGAGGGTGGGCAACCAATCATTCTCTCCGGATCATCACCAAGCAATCAAACCATGCCCATAGCAACCTAGTAACCAATCCCATAGACTCCCATTATAAAAGGCCCAGTCGGATATCTTTACAGCACAGTGTCATAGAGACAAGTGGGTGGGCTCATTCTAATCAGGCAACTAATCAGACTCTCAGGATCATCATGAAGCTATGAAGCCACGCCCATAGCAACAAAACAGATTAATTTAGCAACCATTTAGAACTATATCTCTGCATCAGAACATCATAGAGATATGGGGGTTGGTTCGTTTTAATTGTGGCTTGGAGCATCATCAATTGGTACGTTTCACTCATGGCTTAGAGTATGGCCAATTGGCAGCTGCCAAGCCACGCCCATAGCAACCAAACAGATTAGCTTAGTAACCATTTAGCAAGACCTATATCTCTGTTTCAGAACATTGTAGAGACATGGGGGTTGGTTCTTTCACTTGTGGCTTGGAGTATCATGCTAGCAAACATGCTAATCATGCTAGGATCATTCTAGTAAACATGCTAATCGTGTTAACATCATGTTAACAACATGCTAATTGTGTAAGCATCATGCTAGCAACATGCTAATCATGCTAGCAAACATGATAGTCATGCTAGCGCACATGCTAATCGTGTTAACATCATGTTAGCAAACATGCTAATCGTTTTACCATCATGTTAGCAAACATGCTAATCGTGTTAACATCATGTTAGCATTATGTCAACAACATGCTAATCATGCTAGAAAACATGTTAATCATGTTATCATCATGATAGCAACATAATAATCATGAGTGTTTGACTCATGTTAGTAACTTGCAGTTCGTCTTAACATCATGTTAATACGTGTTAACATCATGATAAAACATGCTAACATCATGTTTAATCATGGTAACTTGATGTTAAAATTTGATGTTAGCGTCCGAGTTTTGCCACGGCAAGCACATCTCACATCTTCTTCAGAAAATGTACCTATCTAGTTCTAGATAACATTCTTATTCTTATTTTGATGTCATGCGATCTTGGTGCAAACCAACTAACATATTATTCCTTCATTCTCCATTTCTGCTTCTTTATATCCTCCCTGAATCGCTTTCCTTCCCATTTTATTTGTTATCCCACAAAGATGGTGAGTCCCATTCAACTTCATCTGTGTCCCCATGAGTCCTTTCCCAAGTTAGCAATTTCTGTTTCTATTTCTACCTGTAATTTCCCAGACCTCCTCCACGCTTCACCTCTTTCCTTCCTTACTGAAACTCACTTAATGTCAGTCACTTACCACCTCCACACCCCTCCTCCTCTTGCTGTCTGTATCTCTTTCTCTGTCTCTCAAACAGACAGCATTGACAGTGATCTGGAGTTGGCCATGGTGAGACATCAGCCCGATGGCCTTGAGCAGCTGCAGGCTCAGACCAAGTTCACAAGGAAGGAGCTTCAGTCACTCTACAGAGGCTTCAAAAACGTGAGATCAGGAGCTAGGAGTTTTATTAATTATGTTTTGTCACAAAGGACAAGTCTTCTGAGAAGCTATTTCTTTGTTTGTATAAATAGGAGTGTCCCAGTGGACTGGTGGATGAGGAGACCTTTAAGTCTATCTATTCCCAGTTCTTCCCTCAGGGAGGTGGGGTCATTTTGTTTGTACTCAGTGATCTTTGTATGGATATTATCTTGGTGCAGATTAAGTAACAATTTATTAAGTCATTTTAAGAACTTCTAGTCAAAGGTTTGGACACACTTGACTTGCATATTATAATAAAAAACATAAGTTACTCAAGTACTGGAACTCCGATATTATTTGAAACACCAGGTGGCACCTCATGAAGTTACCTAAGAGAACGTGCAGTGCTGTGTCTATTTAGTGAATATTGTGTTAGTTTTGTGCAATTTTAAAGTTTAAAGGCGATATCTTAGTCCTGTGTCAGCCGCCGTAGTGCTTTGAAAGGGCTGGGGTGGAGTGAGCCGTTGTTTGCAGTTCACAACCTGACTGCTAGATACCACAAAATTTCATACACAGGACCTTTAAATGACTTAAAATACAATATAATAAGAAACGTGTGTCCCAACATTTGACAATTATTCTGAGATAATTAATCCAAATAAGTTTAAAGTTCACAATTAATCTTTTCCAGATGCAACCACATATGCACATTTCCTTTTCGATGCATTCGACATGGACAGAAGTGGCTCTATACGCTTTGAGGTAAAGATCATTGTAATTGTGTGAAAGCCACTTGAAAAGAGCTTTACTCAAATATATCAATACTGCAAACACTATCCCCCGTGAACTAAGAATTTTGAGCGTTTTAATGCATGTGTTTTGGCAGGACTTTGTAATTGGCCTCTCTGTTCTACTTCGAGGTTCTGTGACAGAGAAACTGAGGTGGGCCTTTAACCTATATGACATAAACAAGGACGGATACATCACTAAAGAGGTAGAAAGAATCAGTGTTAATTGATAAATTGATTAACAGTGTCCTTAATGCATGTGTGTGTTTGGCTTTGTTACCACAATTACCGTACAGTCACTTTCCACAGGAAATGATGGCGATCATGAAGTCCATCTATGATATGATGGGCAGCTACACCTATCCTTCTGTAAAAGAAGATGAAGCATTTGAACATGTGGAGAAATTCTTCCAGGTATCAGTTAGTTTGTAATCGCATGTCAAAAATCTTGGTTGCTTTTAAAATTCTGAAACCACCGTTGTTTCCCAGAAGATGGACCGAAACCGAGATGGTGTGGTCACTATTGATGAATTCATAGAGACATGTCAGAAGGTAGGTGAAGGTAGACGTCTTCGGTTATGTTACCCAATGGAAGAATTTTATTGCATACGTAATAATCAGTGTTGGGTAAGTTACTCTGAAAAAGTAATTAATTTCTAGTTACTAATTACATATTCAATAGTGTAATTAAATTACTGTACAAATTACTCTCTCCAAAAAGTATTTAATTACTTATTACTAATTACTTTCTATATCCTACATCAACCTTGATTAGTTAAGTGATTCAAGGATAGACATGAAACGGCTTTTAATTCATTCAAATAAATAATATAAACTACATAAAGTACTCTTATTTACTGACCAAAGTATTACAAATGTGAGAATTATACATTAAAGCATTCATTTTAAAGTTAGACTTTGAATTTTGATGTTAATTGCACTATTGCAAACACATATATTACACAAAGTATTTAGATTAATTACATCAAAAGTAACTGTAATTAAATTACAGAAAAAAATAAGAGTAATCCCTTACTTTACTTTTTCAAGTGAAAAGTAATTAAATTACAGTAACTAATTACTTAGTAACTAGTTACACCCAACACTGATAATAATACTACACACAAATACATATTCAAACAAATATTCAAATATTTTGTCATTATTTACACTACTATTAAAGTAATAAAATGTTTCATGTTCATAATAATATTATGTTCGCACAAACATACTGATCAAAGCAACAATCATTTAAAATTCGTTATACATTATAATTCAATATGATTTACTTAATACCTTAAATACCTAGAATTTTAGTTCTTGTTGTTAATGCATGTCACAAGATGCAAATAACTTTGATTATATTTATTAGGTAACAAATACATTTTAAGCATAAAATAAATTGAATTTGAATTTAGTTTAAAAATAAGCAAACAATGATCTTTGCTTTCAAGTCATGTCTGTTTGTTACACTTCAATAAAATTTAAAAGGAAAAGTTTGAAAACATTTAAAAAATATTTTTATAGCATCGTTCTTGTTATTATATATGTGACTTTTGGTTTTGTTGTAGCTAGAATTCACTTCAGTGTTGGACAGTCACAGTCCTCCCAATTCAATTCCTACAATGCCTTTCTTCCTTAATGAATTTATTAAATGCTTTTACGAATTTTAAGGAAACTTTAAACCGTATTAATATCTGTATACATGATACAGTGGTCAAACATGAAGGAAAATTATTATAAAGAAATTATGAAAAAGTAACAGATTCTTCAAATCCACCAATGGGATCTCAGAACCGGAAGGCACTTTTTAACAAAGCAACATGCTGCGTGTCATAAGTAACTCATTGCCTGACCTTGACTTAAACACAGACTCCACTCTTCAGCATAGTGGTGACCCACAAAACATTTAATGTCAGAAAAGAAAAGAGAAAAGAAAAATTCTGTAGTTTTTACGGAAAAATACCGGCAGCTGTGGTTGCCAGTAAACTACCGTAAAAATACGGGAACATACTGTTTTTATTCGTCCAATCAATTCACAGCGGAAAACATGAGCCACACCCACTATTCATCTTGGAAATATGTCAGAATACTGAAGACGATCACCACTTCTGCTTCACAGGGACTGCAGCATAACATCCATGACTTGATGTTTTATTGTTGTTTAAAGTCACCATTATTGTGATCAGTGTTTGCTTTAGTTGGGCTCTTTCATCCTTCATTTGCTGAACAGCAATTTTCTTATGGTTGCTATGACAGTGTTTTTATAGCAAACAATCAGCCTGAATGAGCTTACATTGGACACCTACATTTCCTGCAACAATCCATATAAAGAGTCTTTGAACGGTTAAAGGTCTTGCACTTTGTTTTGACTCAGACATCAAGAATCAGTGTATGAATCTTAACAGTGGTGACCAACAAATGAAAAGCTTACTGCCGCAATGCATGCTGGGAGTCATGGATGAGTTTTGTACTTTGATGGTACCCAAAATGCATTGCGTTTATCTTAAGAGTTTTTTTTTGGTTTTCACCATTGTAGAGACGAACAGGTTTATTCTTGATGTCTGCTAGTCCATTTTTCCTGTGCACGACGTGTTGTTAAAGACCTTAAGAATATAATTTAATTTCACATGGTTACATAAATGAGGATGATAAATCAACTTAAATCAGTGCCTAAACTCTAAAACTGGCAACAACACTCCAAACAAAAATGAGACGAAGTCAATTTTGCTCAGCTTTTTTCCATCCGTTTCTGTTTCAACACAAAGTTGTAAAATCTAGGGGAAGTCTTAACATATAAAGCAAAGGGTCAAGATCTAAAGCAAACACTCATCACCATAATGGTGACTCAACAAAAACCATCAACATGTAAACTTGTGTTCATTCTCAATAAGAACGTTTGTAGACGCACAACAGAAATAAAGTAACAGTGGTGTCTGTAAGTGAAGGTGGTAATAGTGTTTGTGGAGTTTCACTGTTAATTTCCCACAGAATTTTACAGTGTTTTTCTGACAACAGTTTTTTTTCCGTGAAAACTACAGAATTTTAATTTCACGTCCTTTTTGTACAGGATTTTTCCGTAAAAACTGTGGAATTTCGCTGTTAATTTTACAGACAAATTTACAGTCATTTTCTGTATTTTTACGGACGTTTTCTGACAACCGTTTTTTTCCGTGAAAACTACAGAATTTCTCTGTTAATATCGCGGGCATTTTTTACAGTGGATGAATTTTACCTGTTTGAATAGCAACCTTTATTGAAAACACTTGCTCCTTTTACAAAATCATTCCGAGCCCGCCAAAGCGTTGTATCAATGAGATATATCCTTAACTGTTATCTTAGAATTAAGATTTCAGTTCATGATGATTGGCTGTAATGAATACGTGATTATTTCCGTGTTTGTTTTGGGACGCAACACCAAAATGAATCATTTCTGGTAATCAGTGTTTGGTTCATGATGATGAATTAAAATAGCGATAAGTTAATTGATTCGTTTATGCACGTGCTGACATCAGCGATAAACGATCGCATTACGCAAGCATTTGTGTTTAATTTTATTAACAGCCACAGCCAGGCGTGTTTAGATCTGTCTCACATTAAACTGTTTCGATCTATGACTGACACACTTCTCTTTACACGTCATTTCAATAGGATGAAAACATTATGAGCTCCATGCAGCTGTTTGAGAATGTCATCTAAAACCCAGCGTGAAGTCTTGAAATGATCCTTGTTTCTTTTTCCACATCGGATGTCAGCATCTCTCTATTATTCCTCAACTGCTGCACAGGGACGTTTGTAGAAACACTTCTGTTTTGAAGCATGTGCATACAACTTTGATTGTATTGAATGTGACAATAATACAGAATGTGAGACATCTGCCAGTATGTCGACGTATTTTTAAACAGGTTCAAAATGCATTTATGTACAGTATAGCTATATTATTAAAATGGATGTAGCCTATGATTAGGTAGGCCTAATTGAGATTTTGCATGTCTGCTCAGAATCTGAACATTTATTCTAGGAAATAAAGATATTTGTGAATGATCCATATGCTATGTGGAACTTTACGAAGCATTTGTGGTAAATGTGGTACACATTGTTTGTTTACTTTATATTTTCTAAAAAGCATGGTTATCGATGTGCATTGCTGTAGTAACAAACGTTTTAAAATTTGTATGACATCTGTGCTCAATGCTTAAGTGCTTAAGTCTAAAAACGTAGTTTTACTATGACTAAAAGATCATGATTTGAGTTGCATTTATTTTTGATGCCACAAGATGGCAATGTAGTTCTCAAAAATGCCTTATGTTTGAAACAATGTAAACGATATTCACTGGTCCTAATTTTCATCCACCTGAGCAAGACACTTTTGTC
This sequence comes from Triplophysa rosa, assembly GCF_024868665.1. Taxonomy (NCBI): domain Eukaryota; kingdom Metazoa; phylum Chordata; class Actinopteri; order Cypriniformes; family Nemacheilidae; genus Triplophysa; species Triplophysa rosa. The sequence goes on along the minus strand of NC_079911.1, from coordinate 9,105,801 downwards.
ACCTATTTGATTCATCTCTCTGCTGGCTAGGAGTCAAACTGTGGGGGCTGTCACCTTCTGTTTGGAAAAAACGCAATGTCTTTTATTCTCATCACAACCTATTATAAAAGTTCCTCTTTTTCTGGGTCACCTTATTTCCGCAAACACAAAGAAAAATGTCAATCTAACACAGCAGGCTTTTTTAAAAACTGTGCCCTCAGAACATGTTATAAGAAATTTTGTGACACAACAAAATTAATGCATTGTATTTTGAGGGGAAAACACCATGCACACAGGCTATACACACAAAATAGGTTGAACTTTGTAAAAACTAGAAGAAAAACCAAACTGGAGCACTTCAGGTCACAGTCATTAATAACATCATTGTGGTATAAAATAACAAAACATTACATCATGATAATTTCTTAGTTTTTTTATTAGTAGTAGTAGGCTAGTAGTTTTTATATTTATTTATTTACATTATTTTATTTTTACCAAAACTTGTTGTCATATACATTTATGATTTAAATGTTTATTGACTAAACTATTTCTCACGATCTTTAAATCTTTTAATCTGAACTGATGTATGCAGTCAAAAGCATCTTAAGGTGATACCTCAAGAAGCTAGTTGATAAAATAAAGTTACATTTTTATAAAAATAAATCAATGTTAAAATAATTTGTTTAATTCACAGCATAATTCGTTAAGTTTTGTTATTGAAGTTGCTATGAAATTATTATCATCCTAAAATTTAAGAACATTTTATAAGAAATAAGAAGATGACCTCAAACTTTTGACTGTAGTGTATTCACAATGCAGGTGTGAACATCTCACTCATGGATATTCTGTAGGCCTTTTAATGTGTTTGGTAACTCTGAACTTCTTGTCTGGACCACATAACTGGTTGTCTGTGTTCGTAATTATATTATCTTGGTGTCCTCATGCTGAATTGTGACTGAGGGCAGTGTGTGTGCATCTGCTGCATGTGGGAGGAAGTCTAAACTCGAGTGAAAATAGCTCTGACTTCCTGTGTCAACGGTTGCAATGAGGAAGAATCTGGCAGGGAGGGGCAAATGGGTAGTTTAGCTTGTCAAAGACACATGCGTTCCACAGCTGTTTTTATGGGGATCAGCTGAGCCAGCCTGAAGACTTCTTCACTTTTTGCTTGATGAATTGAGTTTTTAGAGTTCTACTTTTTCAAATCTGTGGTGGAGTCTAACTTGGTTTCAATTGCATTACTGGACTCTCTCATATGCTGCTTGGACGGTAAGTCACCTGCTCCGGCATCTTCAGCATCAGGTTCTATAGCAAAGATCTTTGAAGGTTTAACAACAAAACGAACTCATAATGTGGATAATATGAGGAATTTAAAGTTTCTTGTTCATTACTGTTTTACTTTTTAAAAGATGAATATGTCAGAGGAATTCATGGACTATTTAGCATTACACACTACTATTACACTTTACAGGCTTTGTAAGACTTCAGTGTATTTTAAAAGCATATGTGCATCATGAGAATCTTGCCTGGAGCCTTTCTGTGATTCTCATGCTAAAAGTCACAAGATTCTCACTTATCCATTATTCTCAGACCTTCATAAAGCTTCCCCACCTACCCAATATGGACAGTGTGGATACAGACGAGGTGCAGATTGGAGAAAACAAATGTGTAAGCAAGTAAGTATGGGGCAGCTATACACAACTATAATACGTAGCTGTGCATTTCGTAAACCTGACATTTACTTATTGGTCACAGGTGCACTATTCTCTCCCACCTTAAAACGTATAACCTTTACTATGAGGGACAAGCTCTCCAGCTGAGACACAGAGAGGTTAGTTTATATAATAACCTCCAACAGAATAACTGGTGGTGTCAAACAGCAAATGACTGAAAGTATTGTTTGGTTTATACAGGAGGAAGGAGAATTGATAATAGAAGGGTTGCTCAACGTTTTTTGGGGTGTGCGGCGGCCAATCAGACTGCAAATGCAAGATGAGAAGGAGGCAGGCAGGCCACGCCCCTCATTAACATCATCGATTGATGACGTCACCACAGTGGAGTCAGAAATTGCATCATATACATTTTTTATTTATTTGCCATAACGTAACGTAACACTAACCTGCTAAAATGTAGAAAGTGGTATAAAACTGTATTGCACAAAGGGCTTTTAATTGTCTGTGACAATTTGTTTTGTTTTTTGTTTTGGTTTCTAAAACTCTAGAGGACGAACATGTAAATGTGCTACTTGTTGGTTTTTTAAATGATTTAAATTGATTTGATTCAGTAAATTCCTTCAATGAATGTTTAACCCTCTTGCCTTAGAAATGAAGAAACAAATCAGGCGTCTACATCCATTGAGATTACAGCAGCAGACGACCAATCAAAAGGCAGCTCGGGTGAAGAGGCAGGTGAATGTGCATTTGTATTCGCATAAATACATTTATGCGAAATAATTTGCATGAATAAAATTTGACATATAATCAGCATTAATAATAAAAAATAATTTTCTTGGCTTTAATAAATTCATATCTGAAAAAAATGTATTGACAAAATGATAAGTTCTCTTTTTAAAGTCGTTTTGTATTAAAGCGTCTGCTAAATAAATAAATCTGACAGCTGAGGAGTCGACACACTCCGATCGAGTCGTCAGGACCTGGAGTGACGCTGGTGGTCGGAGAATTAGTGGGCGGAGACTAGGAATCAGGAGGGTGAAGCGACATCACCGATGCTCATTTAATGGGCACTTCTATAACCACAAGGTAGGACATTATACTTTGCTTATTAATGTGTATGTACTGTCAACACACTGTTGCTTTTATGTTGGTCAAAACCATGTTTCTTTCAAAACAGACGGCAGTTTTTACCCCGGCATTTGGCTCTGTCACCAACGTGCGCATCAACAGCTGTATGACGACGGCACAGGTGATGCGAGTGTTACTTAACAAATTCAAGATTGAGAACAGCCCGGACGAATTTAGCCTTTATCTTGTCCACACTAGCGGAGGTACGTCCATGCACAAATAAGTCCCCGTGTGGTCGAAAATTTAAACTAATTAAAAAATTATCATTGACCAATTTATTCAAAATGACATATTTAAAGGGAAAGTAATTTTTCCTGTCTTAAAATAGCTTGAATGTTACTCTCCACCTCAGCTTCCTTAAGTATAAGCAGAGACATGAATATGCAAATTAGCCCCGCCTCCACACAACAGTTCAGTGATCATTTTATCGCAAATCCATGCGGCATCTTTGCATATTTATGCTTCAAACTGCTGATCCACAGGGTCAAATGAGTTGATGTGATTGGTTAAAGGTTTATGACGTCATTACTGCAGTTCTATGAAGAAAATACTCAGCAATGGTTTAAAATTATACATTTGCACATGGATTGTCTTAAAGCACAATAAAAACACCACATAAACATATAAACAACATTAAAAACTTGATTTTCACCACAAGGGGTCTTTAAATATATATTCACAATCACACCTATGAAATACTACACGACTCGGGTATTTGTATTATATTTATGTCTGTACACAGAGAGACATCAGTTAAAACCTAATGACCATCCATTGGCAGTCAGAGTTTTGCAAGGGCCGTGTGAGCAGGTCAGCAAAATCTTCCTAATGGAAATGGATCAGGTGGAAGAGGTTACATATGATGTAAGTGAACAGATGTCACAGCTAGTACAAAGTGAAAATTTTACAAAAGGCTATATTTGGTGTAATTACGCTATGTTGTCCTGAAGGTGGCACAATACATCAAATTTGAGCTTCCTGTTCTGCAAGGTTTCGTCACCAAACTGCAAGAGGAGGAGGAAAGAGAGATGCAGAAGTTAAAGAGGAGGTACTGATCTTTACAAGAACATTTCAGCTTAAACTGGTCCAAGATAATAATTAACTAGTCAACCAGCTTGACCACTTTAATAGCCTAGTTTGTTGCTAGTTCGTGATGTTCTACCAGGTTGTGTATTTGTGTGTTCTGATCACCTTTCTGTTTGCCTTTTATTTGATGGTGCTTCAGGTATGCTGAAATGCGTCACATCATCAAGAAATACATGCGTTCTTTAGCTGATACTTGACGTTGCTGATGACATGGTGTCAGTGCACTTTTTCTCCATGCACGAGTCACTCACCAGAAGGTCGACTTTAAAGCTCCAACAGTGAAGCTTTCTCAGGAGCCTTTTTTCTTTTTTTATAGGTCACTATATATTCATAATACAACATTTGCTGAAGGTGTCGTGTCTTTTTCTTAATAAGCTCCTATTCAGAACGGTCAAATAAAATGAAATGGAACTTTTATGCACACATTTGCTATATTTTTTGACAATTATTTTATTTTTCTAAACCAGAGTAGCTATTTACAGGATTGAATTTGGTTGAATTTTGAACCCCCACCATGTGAACAAATGTGTGAAATTAGACTTTTGTAATGTATTTTATTGCAGCTACTTTGTAATAAATGTTTATTGGTGATACAAATGGTTTATATTTGTAATTTAATAAATACATTTATAATAAAGTGTATGTTTGCATGAACTGTTTTGATAATAAATGAAATTCTAACACATTTGTTTGAGCTTGCACACTCATTGTTATCTAATAAAATGTTATTGGCCTCTGTGGTTGTTTCTAATGTTACACAGTCAATGTAATGTGTTTCTAGTTTTGAGATCTGTCTGTAGCTGAATGGGTCCCATGGGTCTGTATACAGTAGATAGTCATTAACTGAAGCAATAAAAATAACAGTCCTTCCTTTTAGGATTTGTTAATACAGACTGCAATAAAAATAATTATAAATCATCTTTTACAAGTGGGAAACAAAGAACTGTAATCTCATCTTTTTTATTTTTCCATATGGATCTGTTACCATAACAACTCACATAGATTAATGATCAAACATAATGGGCATAAAGGGAAAATACAGTGTAAATATACAATGTGAACTTAATTACAGATGTAACTTGCGATAGAAATCACTTTAAATGAGCTGAGACCAGAAAAACACACTAGTACCAGGCTGCAATTCTTCCTCTGTCATGCTTTGTTTTCAGATGGGGTGGGGCTACTTAGCATCCCTGATTGCTCATTGGCTCCTGTTGAGTGAGTGACAGTTCCATAAGGTGGTTGTTTACCACATCAGAGCAGCTTCTCATGCTGAGGTTGAGCAGTTCATCAAACACGGTACACAAGCCAGTGATCAGCACTAGTGCCAGGTAAGATGCTTTTGTTTTTTGTGTGCTTTGTAAGATGCTTTGTCTTGCTTGTATTTTAACATTGAGACAGATAATAAATGTCATAGTACTTGTATTTAATCTATCAAATGGAATTTAATAAAGACGCATTTGGGTTACAAAGAATTATCCTGTAGATCTGGTGATATGAGGATGACAGTAATATGTTTAAAATGATTAAAATTACATCAGCAACATGGATAACTGTAATGTGTATATATGTAATGCAATAAATAGATAACTTGGGTGTAACAAGTGGGTCACTGCATGTCAGTAATTTACCTGGTGGACTTGACTCAGTTCCAGTGATCAGTATGTCAACATGTTTGCTTTGGTCAGCGTGTTCAATAGTGCGTGTATTGGGATTTAGATGCATGTGTCTCTCGCTAGAATTGTCTATTAACTAAGAGATCTTTAAACCTTCGTGTGAATGACTGAATGAATTCTGATACTGGTCAATTTTCACTTTTTTCTGGAAAATAATGCATAGAAATACAGAATATGAATACATATGGAATATGCATTATAGTTGTGCAATATTTTTATTGAAATCTTTCATTTTAATTTAAATAAACTTACGATAAACTTGACTTAAACAACAACAGACTTGCCTCAAAAACAATATTAGTAAATAATATTCTAATAATAATATAGTATATAATAATAATATATTGTTATTTAATATATTACAATACAATACAATACAATACAAACTGTCTATATAATCATTTTGTCTTTTGAATTTTCTTTCAAAGGGAAGCGCAGAGCATGACAAACCAAAAGCTATTGATCATTTGGGTGTGGATGTTACTGGTCGCATCATTGTGTCCCTGGGCCCACTGCAAACGTGGAGGGGGGTTTGGCAGCAGGGGAAAAGGAGTGGGCCTGGGCGCCAAAGCACCACCATCCCAGTCCAAGGGATCATCGAGGCAGGGGCTGAAACTGGCAGGTGCTGCGGCCGCAGGAGCTCTCGGAGGAGCTGCCATTGGGTACGGGCTGGGCTCTCTAGGCAGGCCTAGGTACGGGTATGGCTATGATGTTTCCGCAGAAGAGGACAGGCGCTATTACCCTGATGGACCTGGATACCACAATCGTTCCGACTGGCGGTATAACAGAAACACAGCCGGCTCCAAGCACATGACCAGTATCCTCATATCACTCGGAACGGTGACACACATCTTTATGTGGAACTGAATTACAGGATACAACAAAGGATGTTTCTTCTATTCATAAAGAGGAAACCACTGAGATCTTATATCAGCAATATGCATTTGATGATTAAAGTAATATGAAGATAGGACAGTGGCTTTAGTGCAGACTTTAGAACGGATTAATAAACTGTATTATTACAGGCTTGTTTCAGTTCAGGTTGATGTGATATATTTTTATATTAAGCTTTTAAAACACAGTTGTAGTAGTGAACATGTTTAATAAAAATTTATGCTGTGTATATGAAGGTGACAATGGACTGCAAATGTTTATGGTATTTATTTTGGTGGCCTTTATGTCTGTTAATGAATCTGAAAAGCTTTAATTTAAGGGCTGAAGTGCATTTTCTTATACATCTAATTTTGTTTTATGCCAAAATTGTGATTTATGTTTTTCATATAGTTGCTTTTATTCTAGTGAAGTTAGTTCATGCTTGTCTGTGGAATTCATTGTTTGTGGTGTATTTTGATAGGTATTATTAACAACATCACTGTTTTGCTTTTATGTGGCTTTCAGGGTTTAAATAAATTGTTTCTTTATGTCTACTTTCTTTAAATTGCTTCCTCGTAATCATGACTTTGAATGGTTGGTTTCCAAGCAACACACCAGATGTCATGTGAAGGCCACAATGTGCTGATGATGTTACCATGGCAATGGTTTTCTTGCTACAAGAAACAGAACAGCCATTGTTAAATCTATAAAACAGAGCTCAGAAAACAACTATTCGTCTTTTTAAATATTAATATACACTGCTTGATGAAAAATATATGTATAATTTGAATGTACATACATAGTCAAAATAAATAAATGTATAAATTAAAAATACTAAAAGTAAAACGACACATTTTTATTTTAGAACAACAACTAAAATAATGTAACGTTCACTGATGACAGACGAATCCAGGAGGAACAGGAGGTGAGTGAAAAAGGTTTAATAAACAAAAGGTGATAACAGGAACAAAACTGGGTAATCAAAAACATCCACGGGAACAAAGAAGGTAATCCAAATAACATCCACGGAACAAACAAGGTAACACAACGAGCAAAATCTTCCACGGAACAGGGTAGCATATTACATTAATACTAGACAAAGAACAATGGGCAATGGATAGTACATAGTGTCCGGATGATGGGGTGCAGGTGTGAAAGTCCTACTCCAATGATCTCTGATGAGGGACAGGTGCAGGCAAAAACAACGAGGAACAGGCAGGGCTGGACTGCGGGGGGGCGAGTGGTAGGTTGTGCTGCGGGGGGAGGGGGAGGGGGGGGCGAGTGGTAGGTTGTGCTGCTGTCATTGCGTTTCCTGCATACATGTCCGATTCGCAATTGCATTCGTGTTCTGTGCATACGCGCCCGATTCACGTTTCTAATCCGTCCATCTCTCCGGCCCATGCGTCCGTTTCGGCCCAAAAAGTACATCGTGCCCGGTATGCCCGATTACCAGACCAGCCCTGGGGACACGTGAGGGAGCGTCACAAAAGAACATCCTAGGGGCAAAAACGGGGAAAACAGGACTAGGGACCGATGGGGTGTCACAAATAACATTTGTTATTATTATTTTTATTATTTTATTTAAACATTTTGTATCAACAACAACAACAACAATAATATTATAATTATTAAATTATAAAAGTTGTTGCAACAATTACTATTGATTAATTAAATAATATGCCAATTAATCAAATGAGTCACAAGCATGTTTGTCACATAAATATAATCTATACAGAGGGTATACATGTGACGTCACCGCACACATGAAGTCAAGCGAGTCGGCTCACTGAGTGGCAGAAGAGAGACTGAATGCAGCAGTTTATTTATCTGTACTCTATTTAAAACGGGAAAAAGTTGTTGTGCGACTGATTGTAAAATAACGAAATCAGAGAGATTTCTTTTTAAAGACTGCCGAAGGATAGAAAAAAGCGGATGAATCGCTGCAATTTGATGAAACAAATTGAAGACTGAAACATGGATGTTTGCCAGCCATTTCATAGATATGAGTTGTTTTTGTTGAACCATACCATAATAGCGTTTCCTACCTACATTTTATACCTTTATATGTTGCGAAAATGTAAATGTATTTCTTTGAACATTCTAAGCAGATGTATTTCAGATGTATTTTCAACCTAAAATTGTACGTATTGTCAACACTGTAAACATTTAGAAGAGCAATGTAAATCTTGTAAGATTCGGTTTGATAAACCACTAAACGTGTTTTGCGTGAGTAAACCGTAGGTATCTCTTATCATAAACACACAGTACCACTGACCTACAGTCTATAGCAATGCATTTTGCAATTGAGTTTGTGAAGGCATTTTCATTCATAAATCCCTTTTCACTATACTTACTGTTTTGAGGAAGCATAACATATATACAGAGGTGGACGAAGTACACAACTTCCTTACTTGAGTGAAAGTACAGATACTACTGGTCAAATATTACTCCACTACAAGTAAAAGTTGTAAAGACAGATTCTTACTTAAGTAAAAGTACAGAAGTACGTGCTTTTAAAAGTACTAAAGTATTAAAAGTAAATTTCCTTTATGTCAGTTGTGCATTGTTTTATTGTCGTATACCTTATGCTTCTGAAGCAACCTACTGAATACACAGAGTAGCTCACAGTATCAGTTGTATTAAAGGAGTAGTTCACTTCAAAATTTGCCCCCATTGACTTTCCATAGTAGATTTTATTCCTACTATGGAAAGTCAGTGGGGGCAAATTCTGCAGTGAGCAACTCCTTTAAGAGCTTTATATGTTTAGCACATGTTTAGTTTAGATATAATCCTGTATGATCATTTAGCCTAATTATCCTCATTAGCCCCCTAGTCCTATATGTATTTATGAGCAGTGTTCTTTTATTTTTGTTTTAGCAGCAATTTACCAGTAAGTAGTAAGGTTCTTGCAAATAGTAAAGTGTAGAAGCCATGTGTTTGTTGGATTTATTACCATTTGTATTACCATAATTTAACTACAAACATAAACTATAGCTAGTATAATGAAACTATGGTATTTTTAGTTGCTGTGGTTTTACTAAAGATTATTAATTGGAGTATGGTTCCTATATATAGAAAATGGTAAATTTGTGGATACTGTGGTTTTACTGCAAATACCATCCCTGCTGAAAAAAACAATGAATTTTTTAATTAGAATGAGATTTTTAAATTAAATTTCTCTTTGTAGTGTGTTTGGGGTTTTATTCCAATAGGATTTACCATCCCATCAATAGAATCCATCACATACAAGTAGACAACAAGTATCCATAGTACAATTCCCATTATAACCATTAAATCCATTACATTTTCTGTTGTATTTTGGGCAGGGTTCTATTGTTTTTATTTCAACAGGAATACTTCAACTATATTTACTTCAGTGATATATGCAATGATATAGCATCAGATCAGAAGTTAACACGCACGCGTAGCTCAAGGTGTATGTGATGCTTATTTACCATTTAGCCGTTATGCCGATCATTTTCATGACAATGTTTCTACGATCTTTGACTGATCGTAACCCACAGATGATTACACCACACTTTAACATGTGCCTTTTCGTCTTTTATTGTTCTATTTGCCTTTTTAGAGCGCTATCAATGGTGTAGCAGCGCCTACGTTTACATTAGTTTAGCGGGGAAGAGCCCAGAGTTGCCAGATTTGCGTTAAAAAAATCTGCCAAATGGCCATTCAAAGCTTGCCGGAAAACCGTGAGCATAGAAAAACTGAAATACTTGGCAACAGTAAAAGGTCCTGGCAGATCGCAAGCCAGATAAATTGCGCACACAGGAAACCCCGCTGCATAGAAACCATTTTCTACTTTTGGACCTTTTTATAAATGTAGTGGAGTAAAAAGTATGATATTTGTCTTTCAAATGTAGTCAAGTTAAAGTACAAGTACTCAGAAAAAATAATACTCAAGTAAAGTACAGATACTCAAAAAGTGTACTTAAGTACAGTACTCAGGTAAATTTACTTCGTTACTGTCCACCTCTGCATATATATATATATATATATATATATATATATAGCTTCTTCTATATCTTCTCTTTCATTTAAATAGCCAGTAAGGGTAAATGCATGTTGTAAAACATGCTAAGAATACAAAATTACAGTCATATAGTCTTATTTGCGGGCGATGTGGTGACGGTCTGACCTGACCGATCTTTCTCTTGGTAAACATTATCTGGATCATGCAATGGCTCATCTATTTGAATTTTATTATGATCTACTGAATCTGATGTGTCCCTCTCTTTAAAAAGGTCTGTCCATTTCATTTGTTCATGTATTGATCATATGACTGACCCTTGGATAGCTTTTAAAGCGTCCATTGTCATTTTTATTGTCAGAATAGACGCCATGACGTTTGTGCATATAGTGGTTGTAGTAATATTCCTCCTGAGGGCCTTTGAATAGAAAGTTTGGTTGGGGAAACCGCCCGACTCCGTAACCCACTGCCATCCCTTCCAACGCGCCAGCACCTGCGGCCAACATTGCCGGTTTTGCATAGCTTTTGGATTTTACAGAAGGACCGTAGCCCATGCATTGCACCATTCTGGAGAAAGGGAATCCTCCCGTGCCGAACACACTGGCGCCGTACGCACCTGCATCACGTGGACTGAGAGTTTTATTGTTGGGGTTCCAATTAGGATATTCCCCTCCAATAGGATATCGTCCCAGGTTGGCCCCAGTTCTCACTGGATAGGCACTGGCTCCTGAATATTTGTCACCACCAACAGGAAACTGATTAGGGTTACCTGGCTTTGTACCATCAGCTAGAGGTGAGGATTGTCTAGGAGAGTTTGGTTGGATTTTTGGAAGACTGTGTCTTGGTCTTGCTAGAAGACCCTTTCTTTACCCCATGTGTTGTGTAGGATCCCCATCAAAACCAAAACGAGCAATACATGTTTGTATAACTGAGCCATTTTAGGTTTTAACAAGTCAAAACATCGAAAATGAGAATAAAGTGGAAATATTGTGCACAATTCACACCTGCATCACACAATTCTAATGTATTAATAAACCAAATAGTGTTAATTGAATATATGACCAAAAGATAATTTCCAAAGGGCCTGAAATGTCACTGTATACAGTAGATAAGAAAAATGAAAAATAATAATTTATTTAATTTATTAATTTATTAAATTGCTGAAATACTAGAGTTTTGAAAAAAGTGACATGATAAACAGTTTTTCAGTGTGTTTAGGATAAATCGACTGGTCATGTATATTTTAAATTATGAAAAAAAAAAATTCATTATCTAAATTAGTGCTGTCAAATGATAAATCGCAAATAATCGCATCCAGAATAAATGTTTGTGTTTACATAATATATGTCTGTGTACTACTGTGCATATTTATTTTGTATTTATAAACACACACAAATGCAAATATTTAAGGAAAATATACAGTGAGGGAAATAAGTATTTGATCCCCTGCTGATTTTGTAAGTTTGCCTACTTACAAACAAATGAAGGGTCTATAATTTTTATGGTGGGTTTATTTTAACTGATAGACACAGAATATTAAAAAAAATCAGGGGAAAAAAATGTTATATAAAGGTTATAAATTGATTTGCATTTCAGTCAGTGAAATAAGTATTTGATCCCCAAGCAAAACATAACTTTGTACTTTGTGGAGAAACCCTTGTTGGCAAGCACAGAGGTCAGACATTTCTGATAGTTGGTCACCAGGTTTGCACATGTGTCCGGATACATTTAGTCCACTCCTCTGTCAATCTTTAAGGTTTCTTGGCTGTCGCTCAGCAAATTGGAGTTTTAGCCTCCTTCACAGAGGTTCTATAGGACTAGGGTCTAGAGACTGGCTAGGACATTTAATGTGCTTCTCCTTAAGCCACTATTTGGTTGTCTTGGCAATATGTTTTGCGTCTTTGTCATGTTAAAGGCTCATCCATGACCCATCTTCAGTGACCTAGTTAAGGGGAGGAGGTTCTCGTCCAAGATTTTACGGTACATGGGCCCGTCCCTCAGCCCCTCAATGCGGTGAAGTCATCCTGTATACCTGTAGCAGAGAAAAAGCCCTGAAGCAGAATGTTTCCAACACTGTGCTTCTCTGTAGACATGATGTTCTTGGGCTCATAGTCAGCATTTCTCTCCCTCCAAACACAGGAGTCCATTTTGGTCTCACAGCAGTGCCAGCACTTTCGCCAAAGCCTTTTCTGAATCATTTTTATGTTCATTGTCAAACTTAAGACGAGCCAGGCGGGCCTTCTTGGGCAGGAGGACCTTGCGGGTGCTTCAGGATTTCAGTCTACTGTGGCATAGCGTGTTACCAATGTGTTACCAATGTTTTGCTTGCTAACTGTGTTCCCAACTGTCTTGAAATCATTAACAGGCTTCTTCCGTGTAGTTCTGGGCTGATCTTTAACATTTCTCATGATCATCTTTACCCCATTGGGGAAATATTGCAGGGAGCTCCAGAACAAGGGCATTTGATAGTTATTTTGTATATCTTCTATTTCCAAATAATCACACCAACAGTTGTCTCCTTCTCACCAAGCTTCTGTCTGTAGCCTATTCAAGGTTTGTGCAGGTCTCCAATCTTGTCGCTGACATCCTTTAAAACCTATTTGGTCTGGACCATGGTGTTGGAGAGGTTGAACTGGAAGATACAGATTCTGTTGGCAGGCATCTTTTATATACATAACAAGCTGATTTAGGAGTACTTTCTTAAAGTGACAGGACTAATCTGTGGTCCATATAGGCACATAACCAATCTGTGGAGCCAGAATTCTTGCTAGTTGGTAGGGGATCAAATACTTATTTCACTGACTGAAATGCAAATCAATTTATAACCTTTATATAACATTTTTTTCCCCTGATTTTTTTTAATATTCTGTGTCTATCAGTTAAAATAAACCCACCATAAAAATTATAGACCCTTCATTTGTTTGTAAGTAGGCAAACTTACAAAATCAGCAGGGGATCAAATACTTATTTCCCTCACTGTAAAATACTAAATTGAATAAACGTTTATAAATAATTTAAATTAATTAATTATTTAAATTATTGGTAAATATAAATAAATGTATCTAAATATTTCCTAAATATATATGCATGCACATATATGTTTTTGTGTTTATAAATACAACATTAATATGCACACAGACATATACTGTATAATGTAAACACAAACTTTTATTCTGGATGTGATTAATCATTTGACAGCCCTAATTTAAATTTACATTTTACATTTACATTTAGTCATTTAGCAGACGTTTTTATCCAAAAAGATTTACAGAGAGTTCAGGGAGCAATAAGCGATATGTCATACAGGAGCAATAATACAATAGGTGTTAATACAAAGTTACTAGTTTCAACAAAAGCCAGACCACTACCTGTTTTTTACTCATTTGTCTGTCAAGTACTCACAGAAGAGATGGGTTTTAAGTAGTTTTTTGAATGTTGTGAGAGATGTGGTTGACCGGACTGAGTTAGGAAGAATGTTCCACCAGGAAGGAGTTGTGAAGGAGAATGAGCGGGAAAGCGATTTACTGCCCTTATGAGAAGGCAATACAAAGACGCCTCTTGTTGGGGTGTAGGAGTGTAGGAGGGTGTGAAAGTATGCCGGTGCAGATCCAGTGATAGTCCTGTAGGCAAGCATTAGTGACTTGAATCTGATACGGACTTCAACCGGCAGCCAGTGGAGAGAGATGAAAAGGGCCGTCACATGAGCCCTTCTGGGCTGTTGGAAGACGAGGCATGATGCTGCGTTCTGAACCAGCTGGAGTGGTTTGATAGCCTTTGCAGGAAGACCAGCAAGGAGACCATTGCAGTAGTCCAACCTTGAGATTACCAGGACAAGGAGTTGTGCCGCATGCTCAGTGAGATAGGGTCTACTGTAACCTTTCTAATGTTGAATAAGGCATATCGGCATGACCACGTTGTCTTTGCAGTGTGATCATTGAAGGACAGCTGTTCATCAAATATGACTCCGAGGTTCCTGACTGTTTTGGAAGGAGTGATTGTGGTATTGCCAAGTTGGATGGTGAGATCGTGTTGCACCGTGGGGTGTGCTGGAAACACGAGTAGTTCTGTCTTGGCAGGGTTCAGCTGGAGGTGATGCTCTTTCATCCAAGCTGAGATGTCTTCTAGGCAGGCTGTAATGCGAGCTGCTACAGTGGTGTCGTCTGGGTGAAACGAGATGTAGATCTGGGTGTCGTCAGCATAACAGTGATACAAGAAGCCGTGTGCCCATATGATGGGTCCCAAGGATGTCTTGTAGATGGAAAAAAGCAGCGGTCCAAGCACCAATCCTTGAGGGACCCCAGTGATCATGTGGTGAGCGGTGGACAGCGAGCCCCTCCATGACACCCTGAAGGATCTGCCGGAGAGGTAGGATTTGAACCAGTGGAGAGGAGTGCCTGAGATTCCTAGAGATGACAGGGTTGCTAGCAGTATCTGGTGATTGACAGTGTCGAACGCTGCAGATAGGCCTAGCAGATTAATCCTGCTAGTAGCATGGTCTTGTAAACTAACGGTACTGTTTAACATGTTGACAAAATGTTTATATGCTCTCCTACTTGTAAGTCGCTTTGGATAAAAGCGTCTGCCAAATGAATAAATGTAAATGTAATGTAAATGTAAGTCTAGCAGATTCCGCCTTGGCTAGCCGCAATGCTTCTGTGACCGATAGCAGTGCAGTCTCAGTGGAGTGATTTGTTTTGAAGCCAGACTGCTTGTCATCCAGTAGTTTATTCTGGGATAGGTAGGAAGACACCTGGTTGAAAGCTGCCCTTTCAAGTGTTTTTGCAATAAATAGGAGGAGAAAGACAGGTCTGTAACTGTCAGTAGTAGAGGGGTCCAATGTGGGTTTTTTCAGTAGGGGTGTGACCTGGGCCTGTTTGAATGTGGATGGAAAAGTGCCGGTGAGCAGGGAGATGTTGATGATGTGTTTGAGTGCAGGTGTGAGTGTGCTGGATATGGCCTGAAGGAGATGGGAGGGGATTGGGTCAAGGGTGGTGGGGTGGCTGGAGAGAAGTCTGGTGACTTCAGTGTCAGTCAGTGGGGTGAAAGAGGAGAGTTCAATGTTTAAAATGAGGGTAGTGTGTACCGAGGTCTGAGGTGCTGAGAATTGTTTGCTGAATACAATATGAAAAAGATAACTTCATGAACAAAAAATGCTACTGCTATCTATTGTTTATCCATTTGTTACATTCAATTAAAATGTAATAATACAGATTTTGATTTCATCACGTCAGCTAAACACAAATCCACCAGACAAGATATGTTTATTTACAAATGATCTTTTATTGTTGTAAAGTACACTTAGATCAATTAAGGTTTTAACATGACTTCTAAACACATTTACAGATAAAAGAAACATTCTCCAGCTAAACAAAAATGACAATATACAGAGAGAGAGAGAAAGAAAGAGACTAGGACTAGTTGTTCCCCTCAAGTGAAGGATGTTTACTTTTTTTTTCAATTCAATATTTATATTGACACATTTTATAGACACTGTAAAAAGTCTTCACTGTAAAAAAAGTAATTTTATCAAATTTTCTGTTATCTTCTCAGATTCTCCACATATAATGTAAAAACCTGGTAATTTTATAGAATTTTTGAATTACTGTGAAGAACTGTCAAATTACAGAAAAAGACTGCAAATTTACAAGAAAACCATGAAAACGGCCATTTCATGTGTAAAACGTATGTGAAAAACTGTTGCACCTCAACTGCCAGAAACAGGATTTTTTACAGTGTTGGCTTAAGCTTATGAACATTTTCTCTCAGTTATGAATGTAAATTTTCCTTAGAAAACAGAATCCACCACGAGTTGAAAAACTAACATTTAATAACACCTTAAATAACCTTATAGTTAGCAAGATACAGTTATCCTTGTAACTTCACTGAGTGACAACTTGCCCCAATCTTATATACAAAGACACAGGAGTTGAGGATCAGTCTATTTCTGCTGTTCGTCAAGAGAAGCTCAGGTTGTGAAAGAACTTCGGACGGCGACTAGCGTGACGGTTTTCAGGCTCACTGCCTCTCCTCCTCATTCCCTCTTTCTCTCGACGCCTGCGAGCCAGGTCTTCTTCCAACACCTGCACATACACATACAATATGAGTCGTGCATCTGACAAATTGCAAAACTTTAAAACTACTCTTCACTTGCACTCCATCACCTCTTTCCTGCATGCAAGCTTGTCTCTCCATTCATTGAGCTCCAGGGTGTGCTCATCCTCCAAAGTTTTAATCTTCTTCTTCTCCATGTCCACAAGAACCTGAAGCTTCTCGTTCTATTGCACAAAAATACAAACACTCGAAATCACTGTGTGCTGCAGGCTTGTACAGATGCACTACACTTAAAGGTCCAGTGTGTGATTTATATAGGATCTATTGACAGAAATGCAATATAATATACATAACTATGTGTTCAGAGGTGTATACAGACCTTACATAATGAAGTGTTATGTTTTTATTACCTTAGAATGAGCTATTTCTATCTACATACCCCTTACATGGAATTCCTAATGTTGTTTGTACAGTAGCCCTAAACGGACAAACTGCTCTACAGAGTGCGTTTCATAAATACGTTATCTCCTTCAGCAAAGAAGCGAAAACGTGACGTCATCTTAGTTCTGTGTCAGCTACCGTAGTGCTTCGAAATGGAGGGGTGGAGTAAGCCGTTGGTTGCAATTCGCAACCTCACCACTAGATGTTGCAAAATTTCATACACTGGACCTTTAAAATGTACAAGACATTGTATAAAAGGTGTCACTTGTTTACCTGTAGTTGCTGTAGTTCAGCTACACCAGCGTCGCATTGTTCCTGTACTGCTTTCAGCTGGTTCTCATGATTCTCCTGAAGACTCTGTCTCTCCAGCTTCTGTCTTGCTTCTTCTTCTGACAAAAACTGTGAGAAAAAAGCCTTTACATTGTAGAAACACCACTGAGGCACAATCTACAGGCCACGTTTCAGAAGCTTTTTCTACAGACCTGCGTGAGACGTTGTCGTTGTTCAGGACCACTTAGACCTTGCTTCTTAAGTTCCACTTTAAACTGGTTGAAAAGGGCCTTGGCTTCGGCTTTCTGGGCCTTCTGTAAGGAAGCTCTTTCTTGGGCCTGCAATGACTTCTGGTTTTCAAGAAGAACCTGCTGGAACCGAGACGCTCTCTCCTTTTCCTGCCATTTGAGGGAACCATAAAAAACTGTTCAGAATACAAAAGAAAAAGCCCCAAAATGTATTTGGAGGTTCAAGTGAAGTAACCTTGTTGTGTCTTTTGGTCAGCTGCTGTCTTTGTAGGCTATACTGCTCCTTCACCTGCTGTTTGAACAGGTGGTATTTCTCCTGTAGATGGCGCTGTTCTAACTCCCAAATCACAGCCTCACGAGCTTTAGAGAGAAGGAAACAGTGGATTCAAGTCATGTGAGAATAATATGTGACCCTGCCTGTGAAGAGTGTGTGATTTACTGTTGTTCACCTAAAATCATCCTATATAATGTGAAGACCTCGATATGTTTAAAGGATTAGTTCACTCAAAAATAAAATTCTGTCTTTTGTTTCTCACCCTCAAGTTGTTCCAAATCTGTATGAATTTTTTTGTTCTGATGAACACAGAGAAAGATATTTGGAAGAATGCTTGTAACCAAACAGTTCTTGGCCACCATTTACTACCATATAGGAAAAGTTGCTTTGTACATTTTTGGAAGAATGTAGGAAAGCAAACAGTTCTGGGGCACTTTTGACTATACCATTATCATTTTTCCTACTATGGTAGTCAATGGTGGCCAAGAACTGTTTGGTTAAAAGCAGAATTCCTTCAAATATCTTTTTCTGTTTACATAGTGGCAGTGAAATGCATACCTCTCTTGAGCTGTTGGGATTTGACTGTAATCTCCCACTCCATGGACGCCACCTTCCTTTTATGCTCCTGAACTCCTTTCTGTAGAGCTTCATTGAGTTCCTGTTGCTGTTTCTGCAGAAACCTTTGCTCCTGAAACACAAACAGTCACACTCATTGTTTCTCACACATTGATATGTGTTTGGACACAGTTTTTAGGTCAGCGTGTGTGTGAATGCAGCGATCCACACCTCTTTAGGGTCAGCTTTGAATGAACTGCTCTTTCGGCTCAACTCTTTCTCCTGCTGGGCTTTGAGTCTCCGTGCGTCCTCCCGGAGCCGGGCTGTGTGCTCAGCCTCCATTTGGCTGCTTTGCTGTTGGTACTGTTTTTCAAGTCTCTCAAGTTCACCGTCATAATACTGCTTCTTACTCTGCAGAGGTTACAGATTGTTAGTACAGCTCACTACGGCAAAAGGGTCGGGGTTTTTCTAAACTTCTAAACTTTGTTCTATGCAAAAGTCATGAATGATGGATCAAAATGTTGTGTTTATTTTAGGAGAGATGCGAAGAATATGATGAGGACTTTGGCAACCTAGCAACTGGTCTCGCGTAGCCAGACCTCCATACTGAAGGTCTGGGAGCTTTCGCCGCTTTCTTTGGCCAAGGCCCGCTCAAGGGGCCATATGACTGACAAAGCAACCAATCACGTTTCGTTTTGTGCCGCATCATGTTTAGAGGCCTGGAAACGCCTGGAAAAGTGTTTCCAGAAAAGTGTGCCTTATGCATCAGGTGTTTAGCCAACTGTCCATGGGCGTGACGTCTGAGGCTGAGACTTCCTAGAAACCACCCTTAACATCGTAGCAATGCCTACCGTAACAATGCATTAAAACACTGTCTGGAATTCACCCACAACACTCTTGCATCATAGTGGCAATGACTCATCTTTTCTTCAGAAAACATCAATATTCAGCTTTGAATATTTAAATATATTAACTTTTATATATTTATATTTTATATATTAATATTAATCTAAATTGATCTTATTTACTTTACTAAAAAAACATACATATTTTTGTGCATGTTTCATATTGTCGCTGTCAGACTGAAAGTTTGTATCTCGTATCTTCATTTCTTCAATAGTTAAACACTATGTTGTTAAAGTTTTAAACCTCTTGAATACTTTTTATTGGTTAAATATTTGCAAAACCCAGACAAACATGATGGGTGACCAATAGTAATGATTTCTAAAAAAAACAGCCCTGATGTGCATGTTGTTCTAAAAAAAAAAAAGTATAAATGGAAAAAGAAATAAAGAACATTTTTAGAGAAATATTAAGTCTAAAAGGTTCTAAAAAAGGTTCTTCACAACTATTTTTGGTTCCCAAAGAACCATTTAGTCAAAGATACTTAAAAGAATCATTTCGTTCTTACCTTTTTTATAGTCTAAAGAACCCTTTTCCACTAAAAAGAACCTTTTGTGAAACAGAAGGACTCTTCAGATGTTAAAGGTTGTTTTTCAAACCGTACAGCCAAAAATGCCATTGTGCACCTTTATTTTTAAGATTGAAGGCTGTGCAGGAGGAGAGTAATAATATTATCCAATAATATCGCAGCTCAACATGTTTTACTGTAATGTGAATTGGCTAAAAATGACGGCCCACTCCTGACTCTTTAAAATAAAGGTGCTTAAAAGGTTCTTCGCAGGGATGCCATAGAAAAAACATGTATGGTTCCAAACAGAACCTGTTCTTTAAAGAACGATCTCTTTCTTACCTTTTATAATCTGAAGAACCTTTTTCACCACAAAGAACTTTTTTGCGAAATGGAAAGGTTCTTTATAGAACCATTTAGAAAAAAAGGTTCTTCTATGGAATCGTGAAGCTCCTTTATTATTAATAGTGCACATTACTTCCCACATAATATTCAGTTTTACACAACATTCACTTAAAGAAGTTGGAAATTAGGTTATTGTTCACAACATGCACAACTAAAACTGATCGACTGATCTGCCAGGTTTTGCCAAAATATAAGAAACATTAAACTCCTATCAGGTGTGAGGTGCACGAGGCAGTGTGACATACAGTCATCTCTTGTTCGATGTGGCGAAACATCTGTTCTCTCTGCTGCTGTAGTTTCTGCTCCAGCTGCGCATGTTCCCTCTGCTCCTCTCGCTGTAAGAGCTTCAGTGCGTGCAGCTCCTGCCGTCTGCAAACACATGCAATGATTCGAATGTGATACATAAATCAAAAACTAGCTTTTTCCTCACAAGTCCATTAACATTATCAAAGACCGTTTGCTGTTACCTGTTGTAGCGCATTTGTTGTTCCTCTCTGTCTCTGTCACTGAGCACTTTAGAGGTGGTGACGCTGACCTCCTGTCCATCCACCATAAATTTTCTGATCTTCTTTACTGTGCGTCTGCTCGCGGGTAATTCCTGAGTTGATACGAACATTATATTTACATAGGCTATGTTTCACTTATATGCTTGGTTTGTTTTGTTTGTTATAGACTCACCCCTTCCAAACCAGGAGACAGCGGCGGTTCGGTATTTGGAGAAAGAGGTGCAACGGTGTCTTTATTCGATTCCTGAGGTGCGTTTCCATTAGCCCCTACACGTTGTTCTTTCGAGCCATTTACAAGAACACTTTCTTCGGTTTTATCTTGTCTCATTGTGTCCGCTTCGAGAAAAAACATCACTTGCTTTTTCACTTTTGGTTCAGTCACATCTGTTGTAGTACTATTGCTTTGGCTTTTTGTTTGCTCTCCTTCAATGTTCTGTATACTTTCAGTATCATTTCCTTGAAGATTGTGCTCGGGTTTAATTGAATCGATACGATCTTCTTTTGTTTCAGAACAGTGTCCTGTTGTGTGTTTTGTTATCTCATCTCTGACCACTTCTTCTTTACTCATTTCCCTCTCAGTACTGATCTCTTCTATATTGGGTTGACATGACAGTTCTGGCTTGTGTACAACAATGATATTTGTCATCTCATTTTGAGTTGTTGTTTCCATCTTCTCTAATTGTCTTGTGTTCTCGCTGTTTTCATTTTTGAAGTCTGCTTCATCCTTTTCAACATCGTAATCCATTTTAACGTATTCTTGGGTGGTTAAAAGCTCCTCTGTTTTTCCATTAGGATCTTTGACTTCTTCACAGGATTTTTCTTTCTCACTATTTTCATTTATTGAATCTACGTCTTCATTCCCAACATCCAATGGAATATTCTCTTGACTGGTTGGATCCTCACATCGTACCTCAATAGGGTGCTCTTCTGCGTTGGTCGAACGTTCCTCTTCCTCTGTTACCGCGTTTGATTCTCCACAGAGTCTGTTGCTTTCCTCACAGCTTTCCTCTTTCATTTCATTCAATGTCCCACCATCTGTCTGCAGTTCTTCTCGTTCTTCAAGTTCCACCTCAGGTTTTTCTTCCACAAGTGTGATCGTTCCCTCATCGGGCTCACTTTTTGATGTTTCATTTATCTGTTGACTTTCCTCAAAATCTGGAATTACTTCATGTAAGTTATGAGACATCATCTCAACAGAAGAGATTTTCTCATCTGTTGTGAAGGGAGAACTACACGTTTTCAAGGAGCAGGACAAATCAAGGTATTGATTTTTATAAGGTTCCTCTTCCCATCTGTCATGTTTAATTAACATTGATGTTTCCAAATTCAGCGCTTTCACCAGAGAGCTCTGAGGATGTGTTGCTTTAGGAAGCGTGTCATGAATTGCTGGGTTTTGGAGGGATTGCCAGAATGTTTGGTCATTGTGGACAGAATCATCAGACATCACTTTTTTCACACCACAATCTTTGTCATCCGTGTCGGTGTGCTCTTTGGTAAGATCTAGTGTTTTCTTGTTTTCTTTCAAATCTGTTGGTAGCTGTGCTGGTGTGCATAAGTGGTTTAAGGTCTTGGCTTCCTCTTTGTCAGTTTATTCTTTAGCTTCATTGTCTTTGGTGCTGGCAGCCTCATTGCTTGTAACTGCAACTAAATCAGATGTCTGTTCTTTGGATTTGTCAGTGGTTTCATGGCTATCTCCCGCTGAAACAGGAGAATTTCGCTCAGTTTCCATCACGCTAGAATCTTCTGAGTCTTTAGTTGCCTTAGCTGGCGAATTATCACCCCAGAATCCGGATTTGCGTCGACCGCCCCCTGTCAGAAACGAGAGCAGATGTCCAGGAACGGAGAGGCGTCTTGCCCTCTTCTGTGCTTTATCTGTGGCGTGGGATGCCCTGCGGGTCACTTTAACCTCAGTGTTTGGCTCTGGATCAGTGGGAGATTGAGGAACAGCCGCTGGAACAGTAGCTTTCTGAGAACTGTCAGGTTCATGAGCTGCTTGTTCTTCAGCTGCCTGCACTGATTCAGTTTGTGTTTGCTCAGGTTCTGTTGCTATTGTTTCGTTTACAGAATCCCGGAGGTCTGACAAAGACTGTAGAGGAGAAAATTCAGGAAAACATTTTATTAAACCCTTTGAAAAAATTAGTTTGAACAAGCATGAACTTTCATGTTGCGTCAACCTGTTTTTTGCTGATCTGGTGAATCTAAAAGGTATTTCTGCTGAAGCTGTTAAAGTGTACATTTACATTTACGCATTTGGCAGACACTTTTATCCAAAGCGACTTATTATACTATACTATAAGTATGTGCAATCCCTGGGTTCGTACCCATGACTTTGGCGTTACTAGCACCATGCTCTAACCACTGAGCCACAGTAAAGTTAAACCAAAAATTAACTGTTAAAAAACTTTTATTTAATTTGACACAGATTTAATGCTTTTGTTACTTTGTTGTAACTTAATATCTTTTATATAATTTTTATATTCTGTCTTTAATTTCAACTTTCTATTTTTATTTAATTTCTAATCTCAATTTCATTTTTTAATTCCAATCATTCATCTTTAATTTAAATTTAAAATTTTTAATTAGTATTTTACTTAATTTTAATCTTTAACTCCAATCTTTAGTCTTCAAATATAATTTTAGAATTTGTCATTTAATTTTCAAACTTAATTTCAATCTTTAATTCTAATTCATTTTTAGTCTTTAATTTACATTTTTTTCATTTAATTTTTATCTTCTATCTTTAATATCAATTTTAGATTTTTGTTATTTAATTTCTAGACATAATTTCAATCTTTGTTTTTTAGTTTTTAGTTTTTTTTGCTAAATTATATATTTTATCCTTAGTTTTCTGTCCTAAATTGTAGGTATTTTCTTTAAAATGTAGGTATTTTTATTTGCACACTCTATAGAGATTACCAGTATAACGTTTGTCTACAGGTTGTATTTAACTGTGTATACAAAAATCTTGATGCCTTTACCTCAGCTTCTATGACCTCAGTGACCTCTGCTTTGGCTTCAGCTATGAGTTCTTTAAGAGCTTGCCCGTCTCTACCCGCATATGCGAAAGGGTGAGCCAGCAGCTGCTGGGCTCCCCAGCGAGCCTCTGGGTTCTTCTGCAACGTCCTCCGCAAAAAGTCTTGAAAATGGGACGACCTGGAAAAAGACGTAAAAATAAGTTAACAAGTCCTGCTTCTTTGATCGATTGATTGATTGATTGATTGAAGTGAACACTCACCAACGACGGGGATTGGAGAGCATGGGAGGTTGAGATTTGGTGATCTTCAGCAGAACTCTCATGGGATTGAGAGAATGATGAGGAGGCTCCATCTCAGCAGCTTCAATCAGAGTGATGCCCAGTGACCAGATATCTGCTTTACAGCTGTATTGATTGTCCTTCGACGTTTCACACACGATGACCTCTGGCGCCATCCTTAAAAGACAAAAGCGTAGACACAGGTGCTTAGACAAAACAAACACAGTCTCACTGTGTGGAGTGACTGGCACAGTGACAAACCTCAGCAAGATTAACCTGCAAATGTGCATTCAGCCTTGAACATGTTGACAATTTAAATGACTTCAACCTTGCAAGATTTCTCTTCAAACTGTTGTTCCGCTATGACAGTAGTCAACAACTGATAATAGAAAAAGACAGTTTGCACTAATTTTCTTTACAAACACTAATGTTGTGAAAACTCTAAAGTGCAACATACTGTATACTTGCACTGTGTTATAAATTGCATCTGGACACATTTCAGAAGCCAGTGATGTGTGAAATCGAGCTCGCGTAGCTAAACGTGTTTCCATTTTAGACCACATATACTGTTAGTGTTGTTAACAAGCATTTGAGAAGAACTCAATACACATAACTCTTCATCTTACCAGTACGGTGTTCCAATGAAAGTTGATCGTTTTTGGAGGGTGTTTTCATTTTTTGCAGACACACCAAAGTCAGCTGCATGAGAGAGGACACATTTGTAAGGCAAAACACATGAAGACATGTGTTAATTCAACTGAATGAATTGCGTGAAACTTTTTCTGTACAGTAGACCAAGAGCAAGTAAGTCAACAGGAATTTTATGTCCGCACGTTGGTGTGCACAAACCCATGCATACAAATGCATGAATTCAAGTTTTAAATCAAATATATTGTGTGAACATAGATAAATGTCATTTTGTTTATAGAGAAATGACACCCAGCAAGACCTATGTCCACACGTCATGTAATTTTATCCATGTGACACATAATTCACTCAGTCATGTTACACATTTCGTCTCATAAGAACAGCATAAGTACCAAGTTTGACCTGCCCCTCCATTGTGAGCAGAATGTTTCCGGCCTTCAGATCTCTGTGAATAATATGATGCTGATGCAGGTAAGAGAGGGCCTGTAGGGTCTGACAGCACACCTCACTGATCTGCTGCTCCGAAAGACCCCGCTCCAGTTCTGCAACACACACAGTAAATGTAAATGTAAAAGTCCTGCACCAATAAAATAAAATCTGATAAATCTTCTGGACACTGTACAGAAAACATCAAAAACTAACGCTGGGAAAACTGGGACGCTGTAAGGTAAAATAACATTGACGTGTTTTTATATTCTTTTACACCTGAAATGTCAGCCTATTTCATGAATATTTCAAAAAATACGTGAAAATTCTGTCAAATAAAAAAGTCCAAAAATGCGTTTTTTTAATCAAAAATTCAAAAATTTGACGGTGTAATAAACCACACCCACCCAACATGATGTCATCCAGGGCTCCTCCGGGGCAGTACTCAATAAAAATCTGAAGTGAGGAGACATACCTAACTTCAGTTTGATACTGTGAGAAAAGAAACGCTTTTGCAGTTTAACTTGATTAACAGATGTGGCTCACCCACAGCCATCCCTCAAAGAAGATGGCGTCCAGCAAAGAGATAATGTTCGCATGACGGCAGGCCGCTAGGATGTCAATCTCAGTGATGTAGTCGTCGAGCTGCTCCTCACTGCGTACTTCAATCACTTTAGCAGCACCCAGGACTCCCGCCGTCTGATTGTGAACCTGCGTAACACATCAAATTAGCCCTTGTCACTTCGAATAAAATGAAATAAAAACATGCTGTCTTGGTCCGTGTATCTTTTGGCCATTTGTTTTTCAGTTTGAACTTGAACAAACGGGAGTGAGAAAACGGCGCCATTTTCGTTTTTCGTTTATCAAAAAAACGGAAAAACGAGAATTCGGCTTTTTTTCGTTTTCAACTAACGTTTAAAAAACGAATAAACAATTTAAAACTAGTTTCTCACATGTGGGCGGTATGAAACGCCCCCTTCCGCTGACTGGCAAATCAAAGGTCAGTAAGCGACGTCGTTGTCCCTCGGTTCCGAATAAATAGTCCTCTGCTGCTGTACAGAAAGTATGTTTCATTGCTCACATTAAACAACCGTCCACAAACCGTACAGGGCAGATTATAGACTGGACTTTCTTCTGTGTTACCTAGAGCATTTCATTTAAATATTTATATCACAAATATTAATGTAGTTCGCATCCGCATCTTTCTATGGAGGACTAAACCTGCAAAAATTATAAATAAATGAATGTATAAATAAATAAATATATAAACGAATAAATGTAATAATATGAAAATAAATACAGGAATGAATGGTTTGATAAAACAAAATAATTCGTTTTAGCTATTATTGATCTTAGCTTTAACTTTTCTTTTCATTTTTTAAATTGATTTATTATTTTTGTGTCCATTTTTAATTATTTTTAATTATTATTATTTATTTTTTTTAGATTATTTTATTTATCCTTTCCTTTTATTTTTACATTTATTTATTTATACGTTTATTTATTTTTATATTTATTTATTATCGCATGTATTTATTTCCACTTTTATTTATTTATTCTTGTATTTATTCTTACTTTTCTGTGTCTTGTATGATAATTAGATGGGTTGGTCTTGCCTACTATTGGTTCAGCGTAGATTGAAGCGTTTGATCGATTACTCTTGACTTGTTTTGGACTAACGTCACGTCACTCACTGATCGTTTGCTTCGTGTATAACGTTAAGTAACTATGGCGGGCGCACAATTAGCTAGAGAGTTACAGCATTTAGCCAATGAAGTCGATAACCATGCATCAAATGACTGTGTGTCATTCAGATTAGATGCACTTATTGAGGATTTATTACAGATTGACGGCGAGATAAATGACAAAGTTCTTCCTCGGTTGTTAGCCTCTTTGCAGCACATTCAAAGTCTGTGCGAGTCAGAGGGTGCTATGGTGGTGTTACAGTTCAACTGGTGAAAATCATAAAGCACAAAATGTAATAAGGTTTAACTACACAGATGAGCTTGTAAACCGAAGTCGCAAGCTAACGCTTTGTCAAAGTGATAGTTATAAGCAGCCTTTCGGTTAGAAAAAGCGTAAAGATTTAATGTAACATGATGTAACATAATGTAAATGAATTGAGACATAGTGAACTTAAGTCACAAGTTAACACGGTAGTAATGAGCATCGTTCTTTCACTACAGGGGCCATCAAATGGAAACCATTCCTTCTAAAAAGACGTGGTTACTAAACGGTACTCGTAAACTACATTCCATAAGAGATAAATAACACAGAGGTCACAAGTTAAAACGGGCATATTCCCTTGATTCATCCAGCTGCATATTGTTGTGTGACATCTTGATATTATTGCAAAGATCCGCAGCAGCTAGCATTGCGAAATAGCTTAGTGTGATTGTTACCGTAGTGACACGCTGCCTCGCTTTATTGTATGGGTACGAATCCCGTGTCAAATCGCTTTATTTATTTTTTCACCTCGCTTCAGCCGTTACGGGCGATCATACCAATAATTTGCAATCTTAACAAGAATGTCAAAATCATGTAACAAGAAAGTCTGTGTTTATTAGACATCTTAATATCAAGTCGTCTTGTGCTTTCAGAATCGACGAATCTGCTGAGGTCGTTCATGCACCTCTTTGGCAGAGGACCTGTAACCGGAACTTGGTCACCACCTTAGCACCCCCTGACTCGCACAGATTTTGAAGAACTTTGTCATTTATCTCTCCGTCAATCTGTAATAAATCCTCAATAAATGCATCTAATCTGAATGACACATAGTCATTTGATGCATGGTTATCGACTTCATTGGCTAAATGCTGTAACTCTCTAGCTAATTGTGCGCACGCCATAAACGTTATACACGAAGCAAACGATCAGTGAGTGACGTGACGTTAGTCCAAAACAAGTCAAGAGTAATCGATCAAACGCTTCAATCTACGCTGAACCAATAGTAGGCAAGACCAACCCATCTAATTATCATACAAGACACAGAAAAGTAAGAATAAATACAAGAATAAATAAATAAAAGTGGAAATAAATACATGCGATAATAAATAAATATAAAAATAAATAAACGTATAAATAAATAAATGTAAAAATAAAAGGAAAGGATAAATAAAATAATCTAAAAATAAAAAATAATAATAATTAAAAATAATTAAAAATGGACACAAAAAATAATAAATCAATTTAAAAAATGAAAAGAAAAGTTAAAGCTAAGATCAATAATAGCTAAAACGAATTATTTTGTTTTATCAAACCATTCATTCCTGTATTTATTTTCATATTATTACATTTATTCGTTTATATATTTATTTATTTATACATTCATTTATTTATAATTTTTGCAGGTTTAGTCCTCCATATCTTTCTAGCTCTCCATGGTTAAATCTGCGTGGCAAAGCTGCTCGAGACACTGGACCACACGAAGCGGATTCATATACTTATTTTATTTCACTTCATTCAAAATTCGCTGTTGTGGTTGTTGGGTTACCACATTTTTTCCACAAGTTTGCTTCTGTGTACATTCCATCAAGTGAACCAAGACGAATTCAGAGTTTTGCTGCGTAACAAAGCTGCGCGAGACACTGGACAGTACGCAGCGGATACAGTGCAGTGATGTAGTCAAAGTGAAAGTGACCTATTTGTCAGATATGTTGATCAAGGTTCAGTCACTGTGTAGATTCCACAGAAAAAATCATTCAGTGTATGCTAAAGATTCTAGTATTTTATAAAACGTTTTTACTGTGATATTTACGACTGGCACATGCGAACGATGACAATTGAGAGAAATGCTGACAAAAATACAAATTAATTAAGCTATCACGGGGTTATTATTATTATTTAGACGTACGCTTTTTTTAATAAATGCAGAACAACAAGCTTTAATGTGCAATTAGAACGAAAGTTTTTTCCTTTATGAAAAAGGGATACATCTAGCCATCTTAAGCTCAAACAAAAATAAATGCTAATTGTTTAGACTTACGGAGCCTCAATAAAAATTACAACGGAACACAGCGAATTTTGAATGAAGTAAAATAAGTAGGCTATATGAATCCGCTTCGTGCTGTCCAGTGTCTCGCGCGGCTTTGCCACGCAGATTTAACCCTGGAGAGCTAGAAAGATGCGGATGCGAACTACATTAATATATGTGATATAAAAAATTATATGAAATGCGTTAGGTTTC
The DNA here is from genome assembly GCF_024868665.1 of Triplophysa rosa. Classification (NCBI taxonomy): domain Eukaryota; kingdom Metazoa; phylum Chordata; class Actinopteri; order Cypriniformes; family Nemacheilidae; genus Triplophysa; species Triplophysa rosa. The sequence goes on along the minus strand of NC_079911.1, from coordinate 9,076,730 downwards.
ACGAGGAAAGTCCAGTCTAGAACCTGCCCTGTACGGTTTGTGGACGGTTGTTTATAATGAGAGAAATTAAACATACTTTAAGGATCCCCACTGTACAGCAGCGGAGGACTTATTTACGTCTAAATAATAATAATAACCCCGTGATAGCTTAATTAATTTGTATTTTTGTCAGCATTTCTCTCATTGTCATCGTTCGCATGTGCCAGTCGTAAATAACACAGTAAAAACGTTTTATAAAATACTAGAATCTTTAGCATACACTGAATGATTTTTTCTGTGGAATCTACACAGTGACTGAGCCTTGATCAACATATCTGACAAATAGGTCACTTTCACTTTGACTACATCACTGCACTGTATCCGCTGCGTACTGTCCAGTGTCTTGCGCAGCTTTGTCATGCAGCAAAACTCTGAATTCGTCTTGGTTCACTTGATGGAATGTACACAGAAGCAAACTTGTGGAAAAAAAATGTGATAACCCAACAACCACCAACAGCGAATTTTGAATGAAATAAAATAAGTATATGAATCCGCTTCGTGTGGTCCAGTGTCTCGCGCAGCTTTGCCACGCAGATTTAACCCTGGAGAGCTAGAAAGATGCGGATGCGAACATTAATATTTGTGATATAAATATTTATATGAAATGCGCTAGGTTGCACAGAAGAAAGTCCAGTCTATAATCTGCCCTGTACGGTTTGTGGACGGTTGTTTAATGTGAGCAATGAAACATACTTTCTGTACAGCAGCGGAGGACTATTTATTCGGAACCGAGGGACAACCGAAGACGTCGCTTACTGACCTTTGATTTGCCAATCAGCGGAAGGGGGCGTTTCATACCGCCCACATGTGAGAAACTAGTTTTCAAGTTATTTATTCGTTTTTTAAACGTTAAGTTGAAAACGAAAAAAAAGCCGAATTCTCGTTTTTCCGTTTTTTTTGATGAACGAAAAACGAAAATGGCGCCGTTTTCTCACTCCCGTTTGTTCAAGTTCAAACTGAAAAACAAATGGCCAAAAGATACACGGACCTGTCTTCATATGCTCTCGGAAAATCAATAATTCCCACTTTAAACCGAAAACTATTTCAGTTCTCTTTTAATGTTAGCAGATACTTTGTTTTAATGCTACTAATTCATTAGTAACATTAATGTTTTGATGTTACTAAATGCGTTTAATGTTATTAGATCCAGACGTTACTTCCGGGTTGAAGTAGGAATTATCGAATTTCCGCGAGCACATGAAGGCAGCATTCAAGTGTTTATGTGTAGCCTACTTCCTATGGAAACAGGAAGTGTGTATGATGTATCAAAGCGTTTGTTATCAATGTAAAGCTGATGTAGGCCTATTATGCGATATACTTTCTGGTCGAACGTAGGTGGTATCCAGGAAAATTCTTGTTTTAGAGAGCGTTTAAGGACACAAATCTGTGTAGTGCAGGATGAGTCATCAATGTTTTTGATCCATTTACTGAAAAAGCTATAACTGCAAAAACCTGTTTAAATACAAATTACTGGATCTTTAATTTATGATTTGACTGTATGTAAAGTTAGGCAATAATGTGCGTTTTATTTTCAGGGAGGGATGAGGACAATACAAGTTTGATGTGTAAAGTTGAAAATCTCTTACAGGAAGCCATGCTTAACATTTTAGATTAACAGGAAGTCGACAAACCGCAGTGTAGCCCCCAAACACACATTTTCTATTACCTTGGAAACCTATAACTAAAAAAAATGTGTGTGCACCATCTTGGAGTGACTGTACTCCTAAATTGCATCTTTCTGACATTCTTAATGCGTTTTGATAAAAAATAATGCCAAGTACAGTACTAGCATGATAAAAGTAGTGTGAATATATTAAAAACCTAAACTACAACGCGATGACTCGCCATCCACATACACAAATGTATGTTTTTATAGATCACAGGTTGAAAGAACGTCAGAACACCGCATCTTTACAGACAAATTGACTTTCTTTTACATTTTGTGTAAAAGTATGTGCTTAAGTAAATTTTCAAACAAGATCATTTGCCAATAGAAATATAAACTTGAATAAAAACAAGTCTGTGCGAATAATTGTAGTCAAAGCATGATAAATTTATATGCAAACAATATAGTAATTTTATTTAACTTTATATAGTCAATTCATTTCAAAGGCCAGTGTTATGTGGGAGGGATTTCCATGACAGACTGGGTCAGATCATATCAGCACTGTTATGAAAAGCTTTTTATGTATTTATTATGTTTTTGTTATATTGTTTTGTTCAAACTTGCAAAAATCTACCTGTGAGTATTTTGTAACTCTGATCTGTTGTTTAGAGACACCCAAACACTAAATGCTGTTTAATGCTCTCTTACCTTATACACCTTCCCAAAAGCTCCATCTCCCAGATCTCCCTGAGTTTCCCACGTCTAATGTGGATCCACATCCCTCTTCAGGTTTTCGTAGTGCCTGATCCGCTTTTTCTCCACACCCAGCCTAAATATTCGCATCAGGAGGGAGGCCATCGCTCCCTCCTTTTAAATTCACCCCTCCTCCTTTAAAATCCCAGTTCCTCCAATTTATCAATGGTCCTAAATGCCTCTCTCAAAATAAAGGAATCAAAACCACTTATAAAACTACTAACAACACATACAAGAGTAAGTCTGTTGAGAGAAAGATGCTTTTGAAAGTCACATCTCTCCTCTGCACACGTCTAAGACAGGAAGCTGCAGTAACAACCACATCCTTCAGTAATATGGGCCACAATAATGTGTAGGACGTGCGTTTTGGTAGAAAAGTACATCATGCCATCTATTGTACAGTAGCGTTTATTACGGTAGAGAAGACAGTCAAAATGACATATTGTTGTGAAAAAATACAGATGTTGGTTTTAGGACTTGTAGGTCTATGCTTTGATGGAGCTTTTTGTGTCCTCAGTCTTATTAATACTCTCAAACGGTGAGCTGGAAGTGTTCTGGTCTTCCACAAATTGTTGATACGTTTGCTACGGTCACCCACTTATCTATGAGAGGATGTGTGGTGTATGTCCACTTCCATTTTTTTTACTGAAATATTGAATCGAGGGATGTAGTTTTATACGCGAACCGCTAGATGTCACTTTAGTCCATCTCTTTCACATTATTACATCAGCATTTTAAAGGTAAACAAATCCTACATATGTGCAAAGTTTCCCCTACATTTTTCAAACACTTGAAAGCCTTAATATAAATGGAAATAAAGCTCGGCAAATTGCTTAGCACAGCAACTTCAAAATTCACGTCTGAGGTAAGACTGGAAACAAAAAGAAGTCTTCCAGGTTTGACTGAAAGGGATAACTTAGTTCAACCAAAAATTTAAATTCTGTGACTCCCATAGTAGGAAAAATGATTTAATATTTTTTTTCTGTTGAACACAAAAGAAGACATTTTGAAGAATGTAGGACAGCAAACAGTTCTGGGGCACTTTTGACTACCATTGCATTTTTTCCTATGGTAGTCAATGGGGGGCAAAATCTGTCTGGTTACAAGCATTCTTTCAAATATCGTTCTCTGTGTTCATCAGAACACAGCAATTTATACAGATTTGTAACAACTTGAAGGTGAGTAAATGATGACAGAATTTTCATTTTTGGGTGAAGTTTCCCTTTAACCGAAGAGCTGCATGTACTTTTTCAAATTAAATTAAAAGGAGATAAACAGTGATTTTTTCTGTATTTCGATGCCTTGGAATTATAAGGTTCTATCTGACACTTTGGTCAACATTATTCTGTGACAACTAATTTATATTTTTTAAAGTTTTTCTTTATGTTTTGTATATTTTGGGACTTTTTTTTAGAAAATAAGGTTTTACAAAGTCAAATGGAATAAAGAGACTTCGACACGCAGTATCTGAAAACTGCTCAGAAAGCAGACAGAACCTTATAATTCGAAGGCGACGATTTTAAATGTAAAATATTTTCTATTTTGAATAGGCCTATATTCAAAGTCAAGAAACAAATCACTAAATACTTATTTTTCACAGTTAAATGCCATCAATTTATTTGTCAGTGGGTGTATTAGGTGTAATAGGTTTCACATCATTTTTAAACACAAGCAGGGCTTTACTAATGATCACCCAATCAGAATGATCAAAGCCTTAAACCAGTCCTCTTTCAAGAGGTTAAAGAGTCTTGTGACCAACCTCAGGCTGTGTGTGTGTACTGTACCAGTATATGAGTCCTGCTGCTCTACTAAACACATTATCTGAGGAATAAAGGGATTTTTAGGTCAAAGAACACTGAAGGTATCTCCAATAAACCACCGACCAGTATTCCTGAGTAATCACAAGCCGAGCGTAGTCAAAACCCCATGTGAAGACAGCTTGTGTTATATGAACATTACTTGGTTTAATGTAGCTGCATAGAAGGGGGGAATTAACCAATCATACAGTTTGACACGTCTGTATTTAAATGTAAAAAAATATTTGTTTTCTTCTGAATTCAAGACAAAATAATACATTTGCCAACTTTTAGTTATTTTAAAGGGATAGTTCACCCAAAAATTAAAATTCTGTGATCATTTACTCACTCTCGTCATTTCAAATCTGTATGACTTTCTTTCTTGCGCAGAACAAAAAATATATATTTTAAAGAATGTTGGTAACCAAACAACAGCTGTACCCATTTAATTGACCTGCATTGGTTTTGTGTGCATATAATAGAAGTGAATGGGTATCACTGTTATTTGGTTACCAACGATGCAAGAAACAAATACAAGCTAAAGCAATAATGAGCACCTTGATTTCTTTACAGGAGTCAAAGATGATATATTGTTTTACCCAATGACACGCAGTTTCATCTTCCACTGTGTATAATTTGTTTAACTTACATGAAGTGCACCAACAGATTTGGGCTTTAACATTACAGCCGAATTAAAGAGATGGGGTAATACAATGCAAACAGCAATTTGGGATTCATCAATGCTTTTAAAACTAATACTTTACAGTATTCCCATATTATATTTTTCCTGTCAGTGGTTTAGCCAGTGCAATGTGAAACGCAATAACAATAATACAAACCAAAAATGAGTTTGGGGGAATTTTGCTGCTGTAAACTTCATGACTCAAATAGTCACAAGAGTTCTCGATAAGGAAAATGTACATTTCTGATTCAAAGGGTGGACACAGCTTACCATGAACACATTACATGATGAAACCCTTCTGCCATAGGCAGGTCTGGCGAAACTGCTACGCCATCGCATCTCCTGAAGGAGTGAATGTAAAATTCTCTTCCCAAAGAGAATTTGATGATAATTGGGCTATTTACAATTCATCTGCCAAACTAAATCATGAATGCTAGCAGATGCATTCCTTGTAATAAAATATGACTTCTTTTGCCTACTTGTATGGCACAGTCGACTGTATAAAGCCGTAGCACTTTGCTATATAATATGGAGGTATCTTACAATTTATTTACAAATTTACACAATGTTCAAAAAAGGCAAGTCTGTGTAAGTTCCTTACACATTTTCGTTGCGATTATCAAATGAAATTTGTCAGAACTGAAGGTCGTAAACATATCACGCATGTTGAGCTGGAGTGCAGGGGTGAGACGTTTCACCCCAACTGTTTTGAGGTGTCTTTACAAGTCTCATGAGATAAACCACAACCGATCCCTCCTTCTTTGAGTGATGTATTTTATGTATTGTCCATCAGGTGTCTGTGAAGGGTGTTTGTATGTTTACATGTGACGCACAGAAGGGGCATCATGGCCCGTAAAAGCCAGCACTGTAGGAGAGAGATGCTTTCTCAGCACAAATAGCAGCAGTGGAGAAAAAGACAGAAGATCCTCTACCATCTTCTCCGACAGAAAGAGGTTGTCTGTGGTGACCAGAGGCCTCTCTCACATTCCATTGGCACTCATCTTGGACTTCTGTGACAATTCTGCCTCCTTAGCCTGATGGGACAGTACAGATGAGAGGTGAGTGTGTTTATATAAACATTTGTCATTAGAGACAGGAGTAGGTACGGGGCCAAATGTGTTAGGGGAAGATGGGTAAAATTATGCCCCCCTTAATATAAATAATCTATCATTTTGATTATGTGATCATATATGTAGAAAAGACAAATGACATGCATAAAAAAATAGCATTAAAAGATGCTTATTACTTTTCTTATGCATATCAAAGGACCGTTATAGACGGTTTCAGCGGCAACAACATGAACATATGTTGTTTAGCTTTCCTGGTAAGAGAATGGCGCTAACAACTCCAAGGTCGTGGGTTCGATCTCAGCACATACTTAGAAACAAAAAATGTAGAGGATAATGCAATGTAAATCGCTTTGGATTAAAAGCGTCGGCCAAATGCATAAATGTAATGTAAATGTAAATATGTGGGCCTAACCTAACTTCCGGTAGACCTCCGCAAAGAATCAATAACTGCCGAGTTGTTTTGATTTAATTTAATACAATGAGTATACAATAAAATATGAATATAAATTAAATATCAAATAAATTGTTATATTTTAACCAAACAGACCGGAAGTTAACTTTGGGCCAGGCGTGTACGGCTCATGAAACCGTCTATAAATGTTACTACATTTAAATGACATTATTATTTGAGAAAATTTCAGGTTTACATTCAAATATTATTATTTTTCTGGCTTGGTTAATTAAAAGAATGTGCACAAAATACATGTTTGAAATAGACTTGTAATAAAAAAAAAATTGGTCACATATTCCTCAACCACTCCTAGAGACCTAAAGAACAAGTAGAATTTTTAGTTGAATGTTTTACATTCTTAGGTTTTGCATAACTAGCCTCTATTTAGAAAAGTAACTAGGTGACATGGGTGAGTGTGGTACAGCTTTGAACCAAATACTTTATTAAGGTCAGAGACATTGGATTGGATTAGAAAATAATTGATATGTAATTCCCACCAGAACAGACGTTTTCACCGACACACTTACATGTATTAACTGAGCTTCTGCTGATGGCATGTCCAACACTCTGGGTTTCTCCAACAACTCTTCAGACTAAATAAAGAAATACATTTATATTCATTAGTTATATATACAGTGGTTTAGCAGACTTATCTTAAGGTACTTCCAAACCACTTATAGGTACTTCATTTACAACGGTTTTATTACGTAATACCTGCTGGACTGATGAGACCTTAACTGACTGATGATGTAATGGCATTCTTACCTTTTTGTCTTTGATGACAGGCGCAGAATCCACCATCACCTCCACAGAAGACGACTGTGAATTTCCTTTGGCTGAAGCGTCGCTCTCCACAGGAGGAGGAATGGCCTTCTGTGTGACAAAAACAAACAAAGAGGTTAAATTAACAATACAGTGATAGCTTATCAGCTGCCTGCGTGCTAGTCTGCACTTCTGACTGCCAGAACAGTAAGGCGTCATTCGTTTTAGGTTTCAATTGGTCAAAGGTACACAGAAAAGTTTCCGTTGATTATATTGTTGCATTGCTCCGTCATGTTCTTGGTTTCATTTGCAACAGATTATAAAGTAAAATAAAACGAAATAGGAAACCATCGACCTGCAAACCTTTGACTTTTTTCAAGATACTATATGTCAAGTGTTGCCAAAATTAAATTGAAATATACATTAAGCTTAACACCCAAATAAATCATACGTGATATCATGAGAACATGTATGATTGTAAAAGAGTGTTAATACCTCCAGTTTGGGCACGGGTGGGATGACAGGGGGTTTAGGAGTGAGTTCTGTGAGGTACATTGCACGAGAGAGCAGCAGGAGGGATGGTGGGACGTTCTCTTTCAAGTGGAGGTCCAGCCACTGAGAGATAAAGAAACATGAACAAAACTGATTCAAAACAAACCAAGAACGTACAAACAACTAGATACAAATACAAATAACCGTTTCTAGGTGGTATTGACTCAATTTTATAAAATATTTTGGTGTATAGATTTGACTCGGACTTCAATGCAAGCGTGGTATTTCTACTAGTTTGTTTATCAGCCAGGTATCAAGAAAACATATGGTAAAGGGTTTGATTATAATACTTTAAGTGTGAGCTAAATGGTGATATAGTTTCCTCAAAAATGCTGTTTTACAACATAGGTAGACTGGTGTGTGCACACATGCAGACCTGTTGCAGCTGCTGTCGGAGCTGATCCGTGGTCAGACCCAGAGCTCTCATCCCGCGACTCCTGCAGGCAGCCTGAAGCTCTGCTACGGTCATTCCAGCAACACCCTCTGTGGCGATCATCTGAGAAGAGACAAAAGAAAATCTGCTTAACCATCACAGACAAAGGTAAATGACCTAAAAGTCCAACAAACTGCTTATAAAGGAACAGCTTCCGCCAGCCAATGAAAAAACTGTATGGTGACCACGGCTGATGAACAAGATTTCTGATGCAAAGCAACTTCAGTCAAAACAGTTTACAGCTATGAGGCTTCAGATAATAAAAAGATTAAAAAATTAAGCTGGGAAAAACTTAAAAAGTGAGCCAATGAAAGAACTTTCATTTTAGGTCCAAACCTGTATAGATTTCGTTGTTCTGCTAAACACAAAGGAAGATATTTGAAATAATGTCAGTAACCAAACAGATCTCATCTCCCATTTACAGCCATAGTAGGCAAAATAAATACTATGGGAGTCAATGGAAAGTGAGATCTGTTGGGTTACTGACATTCTTCCAAATATCTTCCTTTGTGTTGAGCATAACAAAGAAATTTATACAGATTTGGAACAATCCGAGGGAGGGTAAATGATGACAGAATTTCATTTTTTTGGTGAACTGTCCCCCTTTAAGGCTTTAAAATTGCATGTGGCTTTGTTATACAAAAACCTAGAGGTCACAACAATCCGTCAAATAATAAATTCAGCAGTAAAAAAGGGTCAGTGGCAGCTGTCTGCTTTTGTCTCACCTCGTCGTCGGCCTTGATGGTGCGCAGCTGCATCATGAGTTGGAAGCGCAGCAGGTTATTGGTGCCGATGGGCTGCAGCTCCAGCAGTTTGCACAACGCTACCAGCTGCGGCCGCTCCAGATGTTCCAACGTCAACTCGTCCTCAAAAAGCTTAGAGAACTTCACAATGTCTTTAGTCCTGGGCTGTTCACCAGTGTGTCTTACCTATAGTAGAGAAAAGCTTTTTTTACTTTCCCAGTTGGAAATGTTACCTTGGTGACACTTAGTACAACTACATCCTGGAAAATGTCCCAAGTTTCAAGAGTTCACCTGTTGCACAAAAGTTGAGAACTTCTGAGTCTCGTCTCCAACAACTGCTTTGTTTCTTCTGGCCATCTCAGCGATGGTCTCCTGCAAAAACTTGGCCAGCTCCAATTTGACAGCAAGACCCTTCTTCTGTTTCTCTTCCTGTGGAACCAAAATCAATACATGAGGTTTTTAGATATTTCAATATATTTAATATCTGCTTTTTAAAACAAACCACACACACCGTCTGTGTCTACAGATATTTACCATCAGATTCATATGAGTGGCTGAGCACAAGATGGCAAAAGTCTTCAAGCGTTAATTGGAAAGCAACATTATATTACTACGCAGACGACTGTCTTCTAAACAGACGTACCTTTTTGGACTCCGTCTCGAAGGTGGAAGGCAACATTTCTGGGAAGAGCTTGAGGAAAACGGGAAGCAGAAACTCCATGAAGGGAACTATGATGAAGACCATGAAGGGTACCAGGCGGAACAAGTCGGCACATGTCCTCATCAGCTGTGGATCAAAGAAAACGTCATCAACGTCAACAAAAACAAAACCTTACTGAGACTAAAATGGCCATAGTTTCTCCTAATCCATCTGAACCCTATTTAAAATGTCATTTTAATGATGTCAATGTCTCTCCTTAACCCTTTTGTTATGTAATCCTGTACAGTCACATTTCGTTACAAAATCTTGACTAAGAACTGAATTGTACTAACAGGATTAGCAAACATATTATATAAAACACAATAGCATGTTTTTGGAAATGGTGCATGAACAGGTACAGTGGAACCATTTAACACCAACACATACTGAGTTAGAACAAAGGTATTAAAAGTGATAGTTCACCCAATTAAAATTCAGTAATTATTTACTCACCCTCTTGTCATTTCAAACCTGTATGACTTATGCAGAACACAAAAGAAGATATTTTAAAGAATGTCGTTAACCGGCCCCCATTCACTTGCATTGGTTTTGTGCCCATACAATTGAGAATGTGAAGCTGATGTCACACCCTATGTTGCAGTGGCACCGCCATCTTGGAAGGATCATACTTCACTGCTATTATTGTTTTGATTTGTACCATTACTTGTTTTGTTTGATATATGGAGAAATCGAAAGTGAAAGAACCAGGGGATTTCCTGAACGACTCTGCGTAATGCTATTGCAGTTTTTAACACAGCAAGACTGACCTACCATAGTTATATTTCCTAATCAAACAAGAAAAACAAAACACTGCATTGAACGCACTAGCAGCCATCCTGCTAAGATGGCCCAACATTCCACACGGCGTGGCGTAGCTTCACATTCTCTACAGAAGTGAATGGGTGCTGGTGTTTCGGTTACCAACTTTCTTCAAAATATCTTCTTTTGTGTTTTGCGAAAGAAAGTTATATGACAAGAGGGTGAGTAAATGATAACAGAATTTTTATTTTTGGGTGAACTATGCCTTTACAGGGGTCATATGGCACGAATACGTGTTTTTCTATGTCTTTGGTGTGTTATAAGTTGCCCATGCATGTATTAGACACGTAAAATTGCAAAAATGAAAGTGTTGGAACAAAAGATGCATTCTATCTAAAAGCGAATGCTCACCCAGACCTGCCTGAAACGCCTCGTGTAATCACACCCCCACAAATCTACATCAGTTCGTGGTATGAGTTGACTAAGACCGCCCAAATGTATACGCAAGTAAGGTGGGCGTACCTGTCAGTGCAATTGCTTTGGAACCTGATGTTCCAAATATGGTAAAAAGGTGTTAAATTTCCGTCACATGCTTACAGTTTTCTACCAATCACTACGCACTGGTTAAGTGGCCAATCATAGCACACCTCGCTTTTCAGAGTTATGAGCTTTATAAAAAATCTGCGCGTTTCAGAGAGGCGGGGCAAAGGAGATACAAACATGCACGGTATGTGGAAAATACAGCGTTTTTGAACCTTAAATTGTGTATACACATTGCATTACATCTAAAAAAAACGATAATATTCGTTTTAGCCATGTCATTTGACCCCTTTAAAAACATTTGATCCTATAATTGTTCTATGGAACTCCGTGTTCGTAACATTAAGCTCTTCTTATCGAAAACATTTTAAATATAAATGATCCCTAACAGACGTACCCTTCTCCTATCTCTCCTGGTGAGCTGCTGCCCGTGCAATAACCTCCAGACCATCCTGCCAGCGACATTTGTGTCAATCCCCAGGAGACGGAACCCATGATAATAATGTTTGAGTTCCTCTAGTACTCTCTGTCCCAGAGACTTCTTTGGCACTGCTGGTGGAGGCGGTTGAGTCCCAGAGGCAGCAGGAACAGAGTCATCCTTAGCTGGCTCAACCGTATCCTTCACCTCCTGTAGCCACGCACAAGAGCTGTGGACGGGACGTGCAGACACGCAATCAGGGCGGATGAAGCTGGAAGTATAGCAGGGGTAGAGTGGCCTGGGACACCTGGCTGTGAGGGTAGCCCGTCCGAAGGACTCAGAGTGGTAACGTATGCATGCTGTCGAGGGGAGCGATGCACAACCGTGTCTTTTAGAAAGAAGGTAAGATCCCCTGTACAAAAAAAACAGAAGAGGGAGTTCATACATAATTATTAAAATCACAAGGAATGTTTGTTGTTTTTTTAATAATAAGTGGGACAGGTTGTCTGTGGCATTCTCCGGCATGCCACAGATGCTTTTAACAGAGCTTTACTTGTTTTGAAAGCAGAACATTCGTTTAATGAGGTGAAACTAATCTGTGTATGCAGATAACAATGGTACACTTAATACAATAAATTAATACAGTAACAGGGATGACCTCACCTTGATCTTGTAACAGCAAGTAGCACCTGTGAGCTAAACACTGCCATTGTGTGATCAAATTCGTGTGCTGTAAGTGAAATGAGATTAAAAATGTAATCATGTTAATACGTCAGCTCATAACATCATAAGCGAGATGTTACGCGCAGTGGTAAAATCGCGCTCGCGTGTCGATTTGGTCAGTCATAAAAGCACTGCACGCAAACACTGACGCGCGTTTACATTCGCAACATGTTACTAAAACAGAAACAAAAACATGGCAAAGGGCCAAACATACACCAAACAAATATCGTTAATACATACAAGTACTATCTAAACTGAAACTTAAGTTTCCATCTCAATACTTTTGGTATACTATATAGTGTTTACGACAGGTGTTCGTGAAGTGCCGAAAATGACTTTGTCAACCTTCTCTATTCCAACGACAGTGTACACTTGTTAAGCATAGCGTTAGTTTACTTTTTATTCCAAATGTATTAATTTAAACTCTCTTGACTGTTATCTAAATAGGCAAGTTATTAAATAAAAACATTGAGATTTTATGAAAGTGAAGGCCACAGCAGAGGCCGCACACTCATTGCAACACACGACCACCATGTCAAAACCCACACAACATTACTAGCACAACTTTGCACAATTTCAGCTCACGATCTATAGACATAGTCGTAACACGACTGATCTAACGTTAACGTTACATCAAACAGTATTTAATATAAAGCACTAAAGATGATTAAACAACAACCAACCGTTCGAAATACGTGCGGTGTGATGGCTGTAAACGACTGGAGTCAGATCGGATGACGCTCGTGCTCGGCTCGACAGCGCTCCTCCTGCAGCTGCGGCTCAAATTTCCTTGGAGTCGACCGCACGGGCGAAAAACGGATCTTTCCGGATACCAGACAATCCATTCACGACGGTATGCCACTCCTTAAGATTAAATTTATATATACATATAAACAAATAAATCCGTTTTGGTGGACTGTGCTTTGTTCGGATTTTGTACCGGATAGTACTGCTTGCCTCGGCCCAAGTTCAGACCAACAATGACCGTCCAACAGAGGAGGATCATCCTATGAGAGGAGGGGCGTGACTGACAGAACAGTAGACCAATAAACAAGCGTTGCGCAATGCCGACACTGGCCAATCCGGTGAACGGGGCGGACAGTGGAACTTCCCATGACCTCATCCGGGATGACGAGAGAACACGTTGCGTACACGATTTCTGATCTCAGTTCAGTCGTGGCTACGAGTTGCTATGGCAACACACATATGTACCGTGCCTGGAACAGCACCGGAGCTGTGTAGGGTGTGTTGTTGAAATGGTTGTTATGATGTGTTTGTGCAGACGATGGCGCTCTTTTCATGTAGGCTACAGTACACGTCACACTTGATATTAAAAGATGATTCATTTTAGTTCTACTAAATTCTTTTGTAAATCGTTTTAAAGACATAACCCCCCTGTGTTGACGACTGATCGATTTACCGTTCTCTTTTATCTGTTTTTAGATATTATGTTGTCCTTGCTTTTTTATTCAATCCCATCATGTCAGTTGTATCACTAAATGTAAATAAATACACAATGGGGAATACAAGTGATATTGAAAATGCATTATGTGTCATCCTGATTTAATTATTGTCACATTGTTGACAACACTGGTTAATCTAAGCCAATAATACTATTTAACTATATTGGTGTTTTTTTATTCATATAAAAAGATCAAGAGCACGATTTCTTTAAATAATTATAATGATTATTATTCAATAAATATAATAAATGAAAGAATGCATTGCAAAAATGTTGCACGCATTTTTTCAAGCACATGATTCACAAGGCATGTAACATACAACTATGTAATATACACCACATCTTGAACTCGATAATCATACAGTTAATTTTCTCTGACTGTAATGTTTATTTTGATGTAATCGGATAAAAAAACTACTCGTCCCAACATGCCCCTCACATCATGCAGCACAGCCAATGGGGGAGATTTTATTTTGGCGCTGAGACACAGGCCTTAAGCAGAGGGGGCTTTTGTTACAGCAAGAGGGAGGGGAGACAGCTATAATAAAATATATGGGAGCCCAATTTCCCTAGGTCTGCAGGAGCATCCCGCAAAAAAACGGGGCCTCTCCCGCGATTTCACAGCCACACATCCTATCACGGGTATCGACATACGACTGATCTAGCCCCGTTTTTCCCATACAACGGATCAGATCTAAGAAACGTGGAGTCATAGGTCTTTGTGTGTTCTTGTGTTTATGTTAACAGCACCAGGAATCCAATTTATTTGGTGTATTTGTTTAGAATGGAACACGCTGAAGGTACAGACGCTTTTATTCTACCGCTGTTTCGATGCTTGATGTTATTGCGTTAAAAAAACCAACACCCGCTGCATGCGTTTGTGTTTTTTAACGATAATAAAGCAATGGTTTTCAGCACACCTTTTCCTCGAGATAGCCGCTGGTGGGAATGTTATCTGACCAATTTGATTTAAAGGGGCACTGGCAGCCATGTTGGCATTCACTTCTTCACTGTTTTAAGGTTTTCCGCATGACGCATTTGGCCAAGAAGCGTAAAAATGTGCTTTAAAACGCGTGTTTTATAAATTCCCCATATGATAAACTTGAAAGTTCATGTGTTAATGTTCCCCGTATAAGCACGTTAGCACATCCGCTAACGCCGCCTTTCATGTTATGTAGCGACATCACACGGGTCCGCTTTGCATTTTACAAGGTTGCTGGGAAAACAAGATCTATCTTAAGTACACAAGGATCTAATTTTGGTTGTTCGTGACCCGTACCATATTTAAATCGACCTGCACGCGTAAATCAAAACAACATGAGCGATTCGAGATTGTTTTGTTATCAAGAAAATGTTAGCAGGCTAATGTTAGCCAGCTGCTGGCCATTGCAGGTTTGTGTTTGTTTTATATGAAACAATATTTGAGATTAGTTTATTTAAAAACACAATTTATTATTCTGTGGCATGATGTAATGTGACTATGACTTTCTACTGAAAATGTACCTTGATGGAGTATTTTGTTATTACCTGAAAACCAAAACAAACAAAATGGACTAAATTAACCCCCTTCTTTTGATGGTTCTTTTTTGACCAGTTAGTCTGTCAGTTATATTTTTATTATAAAGAGCAATTTTGTTTATTTTTTAACTACATGAGTATTGCAGTAATGCATGCAGTCTTGACAAATGTAGACATTTGAGGGAATGGCAATGTAATATACATGGCTGACTGGAAATAAATCTGTTTTTTCTATCAAGACTGACACTTAGGTGTGCATTTTGTGTGGAGTTCCCTCATAGCAATCAAAAATGTGAAAAACTTGGTAAACTAGTTTATCAAGTTTTATATTACAAATGTTAAGTTTATCTCCGGAAAAATAAATTAGAATTGTTTCAAAAGCATCGAATACAGTCACAGACATATAAATGCATAACATTGACCTCAATTGACCCAATGCATCAATTTTTATGAATGAGATTATTCAAAAAGCGTGTCTGGAGTTGCTTTTCACTGGACGGTGTAAAAACAAGGTACACCTATGTGCCTATATAAACATATTCTGTCTCTTTAATATTTCAGCAGGCCCTGTAAAAAAAAGGGAAACTTAAGGATGCTGGAGCAGAACAATGGATTTCTCCTTCTCTTTCATGCAAGGGATCATGGGAAACACAATTCAGCAACCCCCTCAGCTTATTGACTCAGCCAACATCAGACAGGAGGATGTCTATGAAGCCATCAGTGACCCCGGAGATGACGGTGGGCAGCAAAACTTTGAGTCTCCGTTGGAGTCGGGCTTTTCTTACCCTGCTGAAGACCTCCCAGTCATTACAAACGGTTACCCGGCGAGTGTAGGTTCCTATGAACAACAGGCCAAATTCGCCTTGTACTCTCAGTTCCCCAATGGCTCTGCTAACGGTTACGGTGCCATTCGAAACTACGGGGATCACGGTTTGCTGCTCAGCGACGGTACAGTATTGAGACAGCCGGTGGTCCAGGAGAAGCCTCAGACGCACATCTCGCCTCCACCGCATCCCCATCATCACCATCAGCCTCATCATCAACACCATCACCACCATCAGCAACACCACCCACATAACCCACCGCTGTTACCTCACCACCATCACCCGCCTCCTGCCTCCCACCTCATGCCTCAAGTCTTACCACCCCCTCCGCCCTTGCTCATCCCCTCATCTCCACCCATCCTGTCGCCTCAAGACAGCACAGTTTCCAACCCCATCGCACAAGCCACCACCACTCCCAAAAAGACAAGCTCCCCTGAGATCAAGATAAAGATCATTAAGACGTATCAGAACGGCAGGGAGCTCTTCGAGTCCTCGCTATGCGGCGACCTGCTTCAGGAGGTTCAGGCCGGCGAGGCTTCGAGGAGAAGACATGAGCTGAAGAAGGAGAAGAGGAAAAAGAGAAGCAGCAGACACGGTGGTTTTCCGGAACAGGAGGGCCAGCCGCCGTGCAAAGGTGTGGAGGAAAGATCAGGGATGGTCCAAAGCTCTGCACAGCCCAGTGAAGGTCATGTCACAACCGGTGAAGAACAACCTTCTTCAGCCCTCAAAAGGCCCAAAGCAGAACCCAAGGAACAGAGAGTGAGTTGCGTTTCATTTTCCTGTCACATTTATGCTCATTTCCACTTTGGGAGACTTGGAAATGTCTTGGGAAGTGAGGGGTAACATCTGCCAAATTGTGTGATTTGTGTCTTATTTAGGTCGAAAAGCACTTTCCTTCAGTCATCACAAGCACTGGCTCTTGTAACGTGTACGAGATCGGTGACTTGGTGTGGGCAAAGGTTGGAACTTATCCTTGGTGGCCTTGCATGGTGTCATCGGACCCTCAAACAAGCGTTCATACACATATTAATACAAGAGGTAATCCACCTACTGCATACAAATAAACGGACTTTCCCTATATTCACGATAACCTTTTTAGCAGTGGCTTTTATCCAAAGCAACTTACACATTTAACATCTGATTTACTAATGTGTTGTTTACATGGTTCCTTGTAGGTCTTAGGGAATACCATGTGCAGTTTTTTGGGAGTGTTCCCGAGAGGGCCTGGGTCCATGAGAGAAGAACCAGGGTGTACCAGGGTGAAAGCCAGTTCGAGGAGTTGCAAGCAGACACTCTACGGAAAACAACTAACCCAACTGAGAAGCAAAAGGTATTTGTAACGTTTGTACAAGTTTGGCGATCTTTCTTTGGACGTGGGTCATTCTTACAAAACAATTGAAACATCATGACGGTAATGGTTTTAAATGGAAAAGATATTTAACATATAAGTAAGATAATTGTGTTCTCTACCTTGCACAACACAAAGAATCATTTTAACATAGGGATGAAATATTTTTGTATCTGATTGCATTTTCTGCTGAAAATCATTACCGTAACGCATCTTGCTATGTCTGAGTGCATGACATGTTGTAGTTGAAACAGTAAAACATGAAAATATTCTGAAAAAAATGTGGATGTTCTCAACAGGAGAATTCAAATATTTGTAATTAAAATAAAGAAATAGTGGAAAAAAGAAGTGTTGACTTATGTTCTCATCCTCCATAACATTTTTAAAGGACTGTTCACACACACAGATCTTTACATTAAGCTTTTTACTCCCTTTTTTTTAAGTAACACATTTGCTAGTCCCTTCCAAATGGTTACCAGGTTATCAGATTTCTCTAGTTAAAAGTTTAATATTCTCTTATCGTGCTGGTAAACAGCAATATTCATTTTCATTACCGACATCATTTTCTGCATAAAAAAGCTACATTTATTATTTCCTATTAAAATATACTTTATTCATCTCTAATACATGGTGAATAAAAACTTGCTTAGGCATCATGGCTTCTCTTATTTTTAGCAAAACGTGCTATGGTATTGACATTTTTTTAGACTGTTAAGGTAGTGATGTAATTTTGGAGTTCTGAGAAAGTAAAAAAAACTTCAAATGAATGCTTCGTAACATTTCAGATCTTGTTTTTAATGCCTGAAAAGGAAATTTGTTGCTGCAAGTATTTTTTTTAAATAATCCTTAACATCTTGGATACCAAGATTTACTGAGAAATACCCACTGTGTTTATTCTGCGTGTGTTTTTTTAAACTGTAGCTCCTGAAGCCTCAGTCTCAAAAGGAGCGCGCTCAGTGGGAAGTGGGCATGGGCCACGCGGAAGCCGCCCTGTTGATGACTCGAGAAGAACGCAACGAGAACTACACCTTCATCTACATCGACAAGGAACCCGGTGCTGCAGACGCTGTGACTTCACCTAGGCCTACCGCAAAACCCCGTCCCGAACGGAAGCAGAGACGCTCCAGAGCCAGCAGCAAAGGAAAAGAAGAGACTGTCCCTCGCCGGCAGCAGCCACGGAGGCAGTGCAGCATCAACAGTCTTGAGGAACCATCGTCTCCCAATCAAGGAGATGATGATGATGACGATATGGACCACAAACAGCAACTGAGCAGTCCTCCAGAACCAGAACCCCAGGAACCCTCCCCACCTCCGGTCAGGACGCCCTGGAGGACTGCTGCGGCCCGCAAGCTCCTCCCACTCTCCATAACCATGAAGAAACTCAACGTGGAGATCATCAAATGCGACTGGCAGCTCCAGAAGGATAAGCTAGAAATTCCTAAGAAGGTGGAGAGTGAGGAGAGGCCTTGCGATCAGGTTCGCTCACCTGAGGTACCTTGCGTTTATTCTCATGGAATTTGCTGTGATTTTCACCAGAAACCAAATAAATTTGACCCGAGTTAACAGAGACGTTTGCTTTGTCTTTCAATGTGTTGAAGGGCTCCAGCGATAAAGCCGAACCAGAGACATGTTCCAGTGAAGAAGAACGGGCCGCGTCTCCCGCAGGCTGGAGTGACCAGGAGAGTGCAGAGCATGCATCGCCGACAGAGCAATCCTCAGGTGCGATCACACAGATGAGTAATACCAGCTCATGGGAAAACTTTCTTTGGCTTTGCAAAATGAGATGTTGAATTGGTTATTGGCAGTATGATGTCACTGTGATTTAATTCTGTGTATTTAAAGTGTGTGTTTTGTGCTGACAAACAGAGCCTCTAGAGAGAAAACAGCAGCGCAGGTCCGTGCGGAGCCGCTCTGAGTCGGAGAAAAGTGTGGAACCAGTGCCAAAAAAGAAAGTGAAGAAAGAACAGGTACAGGACGAAACAAGGGGTGTCTGCCCTTCATCATAATTCATGCCTATATTTTATATTAGACTATTAAAAAATGTACACGTTGTGGTTCTTTTGAATGTGTCATTGGGATCACATAAAGGTGGATAATAAAAGAATAAGTAAGGGATAATCCACAGCTAATCCACAGGGTTTTAATGCACGAAGTTCGCGGAGGGTGGTTGCCTCCGCAAAGTGCATTCAAATCCTTTAACGCACGGCTAGCTGTTGATTATCCCGCTTATACCATGGTCAATCGCCAAGTTATAGCTGTTATTGATGTTTACAGTGTAATATTAGATCAAACAGGTTAGTTTTGTCAGTTCATTTTAAATGTAATCAAACTGACTGAAGCTACCCGTGCGTTAAAGGGTTTTAATGCAGACCTTCCAGCCAATCAGAATTGAGTATTCAAACAGACCATGGTTTAGATTTAGATTTTAGATTTAGATTTAGATTTAGATTTATACTAAAGAATAATGAAAGAAACTGTGATACAGATGACCTAACTTCACTTTTTGTGTGTGTGTTTTGCTGCAGATGGAAACTGCACCTCAAATGGATTTCAAAACAGGGTCACAGAAAGGTGCTTAACACTTTGCCGTGAAGAATCAATCTTTTATTTGATGCATTTTTCACTTTTTAAAGGATCGGTTCACCCAAAAATACAAATTCTGTCTTCATTTACTTACCCTTGGGTTGTTCCAAATCTGTATCAATTTCTTTGCTCTGATGAAAGATATTCGGAAGAACAGTTCTTGACCACCATTAACTACCATAGTAGGAAAAATGGATTTATAAATTTCTTTGTTCTGTTGAACACAAAAGAAGATATTTTGAAGAATGTATCAATGCAAACTGACTACCAATGTCATTTTTCCTACTGTGGTAGTGAGTAAATGACGACAGAATTTAAATTTTTGGGTGAACTGTCCCTTTAAATACAATGTGATATGGTTATATCTTTATCTATATCTAGATTTACTTCTCTATGGGTGGTTTGCACCAACAAGGATTAAAATAAACCGAGTTTAGAGCTAATCTAGGGTTTGTTGATCCTAGTTTTATTTAAATTCAAATTGCGTTGCACCACTTAATTTTAAACAGAGATTAACAAATCGTGGATACCTTTAACCTGTATTTAAACCGTCATATGCGATTAGTTTTGTCCGCCATGATGGATTAGTTCAGCAACAGTGTTTCACTGTCATGTAAAAAAGAAATAAACCGCTCGTGCATGTAAAAGAAACATGATTTTGCTATTTAAAACCTTTCTCTGGATAATTCGTTGATCAGTCCGATCATCCATAAACACATTTCACAAGTCTTGATGGATGTGACAGCGTACAAATATGACAGTTGAGCCGCATCATTATCCTGCAGCTCGCGACTGGAGTGGACATAAGAGCGCAGTACGGGAATCACGAGTGGGTGGACGGCACCGGTAGGCGATTGCATTTCCGGGGGTCGTCCTCGGTAGTGGCCGGCTGAGATGCGCCTGTTAGGGACTGGTCCGGACCACAATTTAGACAGGGCGCCCACAATACCGGTGTCCCTGGTCGCTGGTGTTGCTAAAATACTCTTCTCAGGATGTCGGTCTTTTCCATTTAATCACAGACGTTGTACTTGTATGTATTGGATAAGAAAGCAGGGCATCTTGAACTTGACCCATTTACAGCCGACCACCCAGTTTATCAAACCGCCGTGCCCTCTCTCGTGCTGAGGTGTTTTGTTTATTTCCATTTTTATTTACAATAAACACACAATTGAAGCATGACATGACACTTATGTATCTGTTTCTGATCATTTTCCCGGACATTTTAATATAGATATGTGTTTTTATTATTTAAACCTCCTCAGTAGCAAGTTTAAAGTTAATCCCTATTTGAGAGATAAATGTTAATGGAGCAACAGAATTATTAAACAAACCTTGATTTAATCTAGATTTAAGCCTAATCCTTGTTGGTGCAACCCACCCTATACAGTATGTTATGATCGGTTATGGATTAGTGTCTGAATGCTGACTCTACTCCAATCCTGCAGGAGCCAGTGAGATCTCAGATTCGTGTAAACCGTTAAAGAAACGCAGCAGAGCCTCTACAGATGTGGAGATGGCCAGTTCTCTGTACAGAGACACTTCTGACTCGGATTCCAGAGGACTCAATGATCCACAGGTCAGACCGCACTTCAAACGCCGTGTACTGTCGAGGAAGTCAGTAATGGTACCTTAGTCCTGCCAAAACGAATCATTGTAAATACTGTAACCTGTTAGTATGCAAATAAGTTTAACGTTTGTGAAACCGTAATTAGTAACTGAGTTGATTGAGCAAATTTCCATAGCCAAAATGGTAAATGAGCTCTTTTTTGCAAAGTCAAGATTTGCATCCATTTTCAATTCATGCAGACTGCATTCGGGAAGCGTTCAGACAGTCCTGCTACAGTAGATGCTGATGGATCAGATGCCCAGTCAGTGGACTCCAGCTTGTCCCGTCAGGGGGGAAGCTCTTCAAAAAAGGACACAGTTTGCCATGTAAGTAAGCCAGTCATTCCAAACCTCGAGAGTTAAACATGTTTTGGTTTTACTTTGATCTATTAAACTGCATCAAGAAAAATTAGGACAAAAGGTACAAATAAATACAAAACATTTTCACATTTTAATGGAATTAACAGCTCAACACAAAGTTACTGAACAAAGACCCAGGGGTCCAAACTGCGAGTAAAACGGTCGCATTTGCGACCAAAGATGTTAATTTGCGACCAAAGAGGTTAATTTGCGACTGATATTTTTGCAGAGATCGCCACTGGCGACCGACCATGCAAATTTACTAGTTTTTAAATTGTTTCCAAAGGAAGCGCCGCACTTTAAAAAAAGTCCAGTCTACCGAATGCCAACGAGAGAGAGGTGTGCAGGTAAACCTCACTCCTCGACCCCAAGAGCTCCTGTAGCGACAGACACTAGAGGCTGCGGTCTTTCCTCGTGAGACTCCCATGCCTCGTAGCAGGAGCGGTGCGACCGGTTACACCAGAAGCTGGGCTTTTTCCCGCATGCCCAGCGCCAGCGCTCTGCTCTCTGTTTTTTCCACACTCGGAGCACCATTGCCCAATAAGGCAGCGTGGAATAAGCAGGATGCGCTGTTTGCTGTGACAGATTTTAGTGAGCCTGAAAACCAACAATGTGATATGTGAGACGTTTAAAACGAAACTATTAACATTTACATTTAGTCGTTTAGCAGACGGTTTTATCCAAAGCGACTTACAGAGAGTTCAGGGAGCAATAAAGTGATATGTCACACAGGAGCAATAATACAATAGGTGCTAATACAAAGTTACTAGTTTCAACAAAAGCCAGACCACTACCTGTTGAGAGAATTTTTTTTTCTTTTGTCTGTCAAGTAGTAAGTAGTACGTTCACAGAAGAGATGGGTTTTAAGTAGTTTTTTGAATGTTGTGAGATGTGGTTGACCGGACTGAGTTACATACAGTATAGACAGGCAGCATTTTAAGACTTTCTGAACACATTTACACATATTTATATTTGTGGACAAATGTTAATGCATTTAATACTATTCCATGGAATTCTGCAGATTTTTCCCAAATTTTAGTGAAGAATTAACATGAAAAGTCTGCAGATTCCATATGGTCTTGCTAATGAGGAAAAACAACTTGAAAAAAACTTTGTGAGCAAAACCTATGAGAGGGACGATGTACACACAACTAAAAGTACGTCATTTAAAAATATAAGTTCATGTTATGTGGCTCTTAAAAAAATAATTTGGCGCCTGTGTTTTTCCTCTATAGAAGCCAATGGCTCCTTAATTGATTTTGTTGACTGGAGCGACTCATTTGGTGCAAACAAAACAGATATTGCAACATGTCACTTTGTAGAAGTTGCAATATGCCATTTGTGACGCACGATATTACATGGTTTTCTAAATCTATACAGTATATATTTTTTTATTTGGTTTGGCTAGAGTTGATTAAGGGGTAATTATGCATTACTGATGGTGCTGTATACATGTTAAATGCACATGAAAATGTAAGATTTTCTGTCATATTTTAGGTCTGTGAAACATTTGGGGATTCACTGGTGAGCTGTGAGGGAGAGTGTAACAGACTCTTTCATCCAGACTGTCTGGCATCCAACAACGGGACAGAGGGAGATCTCATGTGTACAGAGTGTAAGACAGGTGAGCCTGTGATCAAAACCATCAACCTGATTTTGCAGACAAAATTCCTGACAAATTGTAGTGTCAAGTTTAGACTTTGGAAGCTTGGTTTAGACACCATACCTATCAACCTGTAGGCAGCATATGGAAAATTTCACTTCTTTGGACAGATTTGTTGTTCTGAAATCTTGACCCATGAAACATGGCTTTGCTCACCAAATGGGCATAATAAGTCAAAATGAATAATAAACTTAATAAGAAAAAAACTATTTTAAAATCTAATTCCTATAAAAAACGCTATTTTTGCTTATATTTTCACACCAATGGCAAATATTCTTCATACAAAACAGGGCTGTTTTAATATTGGATTTTTGTGACAAAGAATTCTTGATATCATTATGATTACCTATGAAAATAATGCAAATAAAACAATCATCTTAAATTTTATTTTGCATGTTCTTTTTTTGTCTAATAAACATCAAATTACTCAAAATACAAGTATAGGGAGGTGGCGAAAGTTTGTAGCCATTGTGGCTCTCAAGGCAAAATGTTCAACGGGTGCAAAATCTGCCACCTACTCTGTTAAACTATCAACCAGATACTAACGTTGAATTAATAATAATGTTATCATATGAGCAGTATTAACACAATAATCATGGTTATTGATATCACATTTGTCATACTGTATATAGTGACAATATATAGTATTGTGACAGATTTAACCTGTTGGTCTTCATCACTGTGTAGGGTCCCACATCTGTTTCTCCTGCAACGAGTCAGAAGGCGAGTTGAAGCGCTGCTCTGTGAATGGCTGTGGACGCTACTACCACGACACCTGCGCCCGCAGACACCCTGGCACCACGACCGACGCGAGAGGCCTCCGCTGCCCGCAACACAGCTGCGCCACGTGCTGTCTCGACAGAGACCTTCACAAAGCCAGCAAAGGTAAACAGCACATCACATCAAAACATTGAAAAGTACATAACGCTATTTTTGAGAAGCAACAGATGCATATTCTGTGTTCCACTGCAGGTCGCATGATGCGCTGCATCCGGTGTCCAGTAGCGTATCACACAGGGGACGGATGTGTGGCAGCCGGAAGTGTCTTGATAACACCACACATCATCATATGTAGCAACCACTCCAGTTCAAGGAGGAACGGACACTTCTCCTCACCTGTTAACGTAGGCTGGTGCTTCATCTGCGCTCGAGGTATGTTCAGACTTACAGTTACGTCATATCTGCGCATAACGGTACATGTTATCGTTTAATAGGTTTATGTGTCTCCTAGTGGGTTTATTATAGTAAATGCATGATAAGATCTTGTCTTAATGTACATGCGAGTACTGTAGCACTTTATATGATAGCTTTCATGTCACATTAGTATTTTACTGTATGGTCAGTGTCACTAATGTTCTCTCTAACAATAGGATACTTTTTTTAGTGTGACCTTTGACCTTCTGTCTTCATCTAATCCTTTACTTTCAGATGTACTATGTGTCTGTGAAACATTAGTTCATGTTTGTGTCCTACTAATGAATAACATTGAATTGTCTGTAATTCTTCTTTGGAGGGTCTAAATTCAACTTTTGATTTAATTTGAACTTTTATTGAACGTACAGGTACTTTTCTAGTACCTAACAGAAAAAAGAAATTAATTACTTATTATCATAAATAATATCCACAATTAGGGCTGTCACGATTATAGATAACCACAAGCACACCTTTAGGACTTTAGAGTCGTTTCTCTTATTGTCAGTTTGTCGTGATTATTTCTGTTGTTTGCAGATTTTCATTTTTGACAATTTTTTAAATTGAATAAAATAATATAAATATTTAAAGGTGTTAAGTGTATCAGTATTATGCTGCAAGTGGCAATTTAAAAAGGATTAAATGAAATAATCAATGATTTAATATATGAAGTGCATACAAGAACAAATAACCATTTTTATTACAAGTCATGAAACAAACAATTGTAGTTATTTGTTAGACAATTAATCGTCAGCCAGATTGTATAATGGTGACAGCTCTATTCCCAATATCACATTGATATTATCAAACAAAACAAATGAATAATTAATATTGGCTGATACAACCATGACCACGGTTGTGCATCCCTAATTTTTTGTCTGAGTGCATTTACATGAGCAATTTTAAAGTCAACAATATGCAAGTTCATGTACAAACTGTGTTTTTAAAGTTGATTTATGATTTCACTTAGTATGTTAATGTTATTATTAATTGTTCTAGTGTGTTTAAATTTGACGTCAAAACCAATAAACCTGTTTTATACGCATCCGCAGGTGTTTAATACAGATTAAAAATGATCCTTCTGTTTTTGGTTCAACGATTAATCGCATCCAGAATAAAAGTTTGTTTTACATAGTAATATATGCCTGTGCACTGTGCACATGTTTAAACGCATACATGTATATATTTAGGAAATATTTGCATGCATATATTTACATTTATTAGGGCTGTCAATTGATTCATCGCAAATAATCACATTCAGAATAAAAGTTTGTGTTTACATAATATGTGTCTGTGTACTGTGCATGTTCATTTTGTATTTCTAAAAAACATACACATAAGTGCATATATTTAAGAAAAATATAAATAAATACATGTAAATATTTCCGAAATATGTATACGTGTATGTGTTTAAACACAAAATGAATATGCACAGTACACAGACATACAGTATATTATGTAAACACAAACTTTTATTCTGGATGCCATTTATTGCGATGAATCATTTGACAGCCCTGATGTAAATGCACTCAGAATCATTGCACATCTCCAGAAACCAATTGGTGATCAGTCTGTAAGTTCTTTAACCATCTTAATTGACTGTTTGAATACGGATAATCTTTGTTGGTATGGGAGCAGTTTTGAGTCGCTTTGTTTGTCAATCTTTGTCATTAACATCTGGCGAGAAAATTGGATGTTTTTCCGACTACGCTCTTTTCTATGAAAGCTCCCACTCCAACACCGAAGTATCCCTCCTTTCGTTTGTGTGTGTGTTCTCTTTCCAGGACTACTTACAGTATTAAACCGTGTGTCGTTTTTTCCTGATGTGTGTTTTCTGGAATCATGGGTAGTTTCATTACTCATGACTTTTCCTGTTTGTCTCGTGTAGGGCTTTTAGTGCACGACCATACTGACACCGTATTAAGTTCATATACCTTTAAGTCGCACTACCTTCTGACTGAGTCAAATCGTGCTGAGTTGATGAAATTACCTATGATTCCTTCTTCTTCGTCAGCTACCAAAAAGAATATTGGGAAAGGTAAAATCACGTTTTCTTGGTTTATGTAGTTTGTCATCTGTATGCTTCACAGCTGTCCTATTGCAACTTTGATTTGAGTGCTTTATGTTGCTCATTCAGCTCGCAGTTTTACGCTATCTTGCTGCTTCTAATGCAAGTAGTGGGCTTAAAATAACACGCAGGACTTACATTAAGGACCGTCCGTAGCATTTGGGGTTACTTCGGATTAACACATTTTGGTGATGGCAAATAAACTATAATGCATAAATGTGATCTTTTATCCTGGTAGGACTGGTATTACAGATTCCGGCATTCATCTAGGTTATATGACACGGATCCTGTTATTCTGAGTCCGTAACACGCTTTGGCTTAGCATTAATTGTTTGGCTTGTTTCCAAATGACTTGATCTTACATTTCTGTGTTTGCTTGAGCAAAGTTCCAGCTTCTAAACCATATTTTGGATGCTTGTCTTGTGTTGTTCGGACCAAGCGTTTTAAGAGACACCATCCAAAATAGTCGCTTTGTGTGTATGCTAACGTGTACTGCAGGTGACGTCAATGCGGAAAATCAGTCGGTGTGCATCACTGCATGTTTCCCATAATGCCCCTTTCCGATCATTCACTATTGGCTGCTTAAATCACATGGCACCAAAGCGCACATATTAACGTTATGCCGAAAGGTGTTACTCATCAAACTGTGTCCTTAAGCATGCTGAGCTTCAAATCAGAGTATGGAATCTAAATTCATATATAAAAATTTTAAAAGAACAAATTAACAATTTCTGATTCCGACATGCTCATGGACGAGGTTGGGGGAATATCGCCTTCACTGGGAATGGACAAGCATGTGGTAATCCTGTGGGACCGTGTGTATCCGAATGCATGTTTATGTGTGTGTGCGTGTGTTTGCTTGTCAAAAAGGAGGAAGATTGTTGTGTTGCGAGGCCTGCCCCGCCTCGTTCCACCCCGAGTGTTTGAACATGGAGATGCCGGAGGGGACGTGGCTGTGCGGGGAATGCAGATCAGGCAAAAAGCCCCACTATAAGCAGATAGTCTGGGTCAAGCTGGGCAACTACAGGTACGTGTGGCGAACCGTCTGCATGGTATGCAAATCTCCTCCAACTGAGAATTTCTAAAGGAAATGATAAGATCTCTTCTTATTCTTGGATATCTTGCATTAACTAAAAGTTGTAAATTCAAAATCGAATGTGACAAAAGGATACAATATTTGCAACAAAATTTAGGTACGTTTTCCCCCCCAAAAAATTGACGTGTTAAAACCCTTGTGTAGGTGGTGGCCTGCTGAGATTTGCAACCCTCGCTTGGTTCCCTCAAACATCCAAAGTCTGAAGCATGACATTGGTGACTTCCCGGTCTTTTTCTTTGGATCCCACGACTATTACTGGATTAACCAGGGCAGAGTTTTTCCATACGTTGAGAGTGATAAGAACTTCGCAGAGGGGCAAGTTGGCATCAACAAGACTTTCAAGAAAGGTAATAAATTTTCATTTATAGTTGGTTACATATACAACCCTATGTTGTTCAGCAACCCGGTGTTGCTGTTTCCTGTAAAAAATGACATTGGCAAATTGTGTTGAAAAAATACTGAGAATTTTGGGTTATATTGACACTAAATGTTGTTTGTGAATGTTAAGCTCTCGAAGAGGCGGCCAAAAGGTTCCTTGAGCTAAAAGCACAGCGGGAAACCAAGGAGGCCCTGGAACAGGAGCGCAACTCTCGCCGACCCCCACCATACAAGCTCATCAAGGTATCAAGAGCATTTTCCCGCTCTTCTTGAATATCTTTAAATTGTAATGCATTTTCCCTCCGTGCAACTGCATAAAAAGTCCAAATTTACTTTATAACATCTGCTTTTGTGTGACACTGTTTTATGTTTCTTATCTCAGTCCAATAAGCCTGTTGGCAAGGTGCAGGTGCACGTCGCCGATCTCTCCGAGATCCCCCGCTGCAACTGTAAACCCACAGATGAGCGGCCGTGCAGTCAGGACTCGCAGTGTCTGAACCGCATGCTGCAGTACGAGTGTCACCCGCAGGTCTGTCCCGCTGGGGACCGCTGCCACAACCAGTGCTTCTCCAAACGTCTGTATCCCGACAGTGAGGTCATCAAGACCAACGGCCGAGGGTGGGGCCTGAAGACCAAACAGGACCTGAAGAAGGTGAGAATAAGAGAATCTGAGTGGGAACTCTTCTTAAATATCGTAGTTCTGTTTCCTCTTTATTTATTTTTATTGTCGCATGTTAGTTTATTATTAAGTTAATATCAAGTTTATTATTATTATACCATCATTTTTCTGAATGAATTTGTCCGAATATGTACGTTTCTTTTTACTGACCTTGGGTCTTTATTTATGTGAAGGGTGATTTTGTCATGGAGTACGTCGGCGAGCTGATCGACTCGGAGGAATGCAAACGACGAATAAGACATGCCAACGAAAACCACGTGACTAACTTTTACATGCTGACTCTCACTAAGGTACATTTCATGTTCGCTTTTGGAACATTGTAGCATGCAGCCTCTCCACTGTACTTCCACTTCCTTTTTTTGTCAGGACCGTGTGATAGATGCTGGACCCAAAGGAAACCTGTCACGCTTTATGAACCACAGCTGCAATCCGAACTGTGAAACTCAGAAGTGGACTGTGAACGGGGACGTGCGAATAGGCCTTTTCACATTATGTGATATCGCTGCTGGTAAGAACAACTATTAAAGGTCCAATGTGTAATTTTTGGAGGATCTATTGATAGAAATGCAATATAATATACATAACTATGTCTTCAGAGGTGTATAAAGAACTTACATAATGAAGCGTTATGTTTTTATTACCTTAGAATGAGCTATTACTATCTACATACACCACGGGTCCCCTTACATGGAATTCACCATGTTGTTTCTACAGTAGCCCTAAACAGGCAAACTGCTATATAAAGCGCATTTTGTAAATACGTTAACTCTTTCGTCGAAAATGCGACAACATCTTTGTCCTCTGAGAGCCATCATAGTGCTTCAAAAGTGAGGGCTCAAGTGAGTCATTGGTTGCAATTAGCAGTCTAACCGCTAGATGCCGCTAAAATCTCCACATTGTACGGGATAATGTACAGGCAGCCGGTTGTTATTGCAGAAATAAGCCCTGACAGTGTGGTATCACACTGAAGGGGCTTATTACGCGATAACAGCAGGCTGCTTGTACATTATCCCGCTTATTACACGGCTACTTGCACCATGGGAAAAAACTAGACTTGAAATGTGAATTTGAAATTTTTTTTTAGCATTTTTACCGAATGCAGACCTTCCGCAGGGAAAAGCGGTTTACTTTCGGTTTTATGGTAAGAAACGGTGTTCAAATGTCACGAACAGGCAATTTGGTTTAATCATTTGTAAATATAATGTCAAATATGTTATTAAAAGATATATTTATATTTCATTTGTCAAAAAAACTGTCAAAATGATTTTTGAGAGGTTGTTATCTGGGAATAACGAACCTGCAAATGTCGCAACTGGCCAATCAGAATCAAGCATTCCAACAAGCCGTGTAAGAAGCTCCTTTAACAAGATGTTAGGAGGGCTGCTCGATTATGACAGAAATCATAATCACGTTTAGTTTGGCCAATATTGAGATCATGATTATTTAACATGACTAATATTTCTCTTTGGAAACAACTTGTATTTATTGTATAAAAAATTAACTGGATTTAATTAAAAAAATATATAAAAAGTAATTAATATAACTAAAAGAAAATAAAAAATAAAGAAGGTATAAACGCCTGCATTTAAATAAATTAAAATGAAAAAAAAGTCAACATTACTTTAATGTAATGTAAAATAAATGTCTTTGGAGTAATCATAAAAAGCTGCTGTTTTCACAGACACGGAGCTGACCTTCAATTATAACTTGGACTGTCTGGGTAACGGAAGGACGTCGTGCCACTGCGGGGCTGAAAACTGTAGCGGTTTTCTCGGAGTCAAGCCCAAGGTAATGCTTAATTGAATTAGACAGGAACTCGTGGAGTGTCCACACACGATTTCCATTAACACCATTGACAATTCACTAGAAACGCCGATAGCTAAGGTGTACTTAAGCTGCAATAAAGAGAAGCAAAGAGCATAGTAAGAAATAAAGCTCATGTTGTAGTTTTTTTCCTGTTGTTAATGTGTTATAATGACCTCATTCATCTTCCTGCAGAGTGCAGTGGTGATGGAGAGGGAAGAGAAGGTGCGCAATGCCAAACTCAAACCTAAGAAGCGTAAACTGAAGACCGAGAGCAAACAGACTCACGAGTATTTCTGCTACTGCTGTGGAGAGGGAGGAGAGCTGGTTATGTGTGACAGAAAGGACTGCCCGAAGGCCTATCATCTCCTCTGCCTCAACCTGACTAAACCTCCATCTGGTACGTGCTGTCCGGTGCAGACGAGTTTTGTAGTCATGCTATTGCGGAGACCGGTTCGGTTACATTTTCTTGGCTTTTCAGGTTACATTTAACTCGCAGTACATGTGAAGTAAAATTGGTCATTAGTAGTGTCTGCATGGTCTGTAAGCATGCACACGTGCATTAGCAATTGGGTTTGCTATCAAAGTAGTTGTCATGTGCGTGAGCTGAATGCATCCAGATTCAGTTTTTAATTTATTTAAATATATATATTATTTTGTATGTATTTCATGTGTACAGCATTTCTGCAGGTAGTGACTGTTGACTTTCAATAGAAACAAACCTCAGGAATGACAAAGTCACACAACAGCAATGTGAAAAACTGAAAGAATGCGAAGACGCATGAAAGTTGTACAAAAAATCTCTTCATCATATATTTATGTTTTGTAACTATTTCGTCTATGTTATGCTTCTCAGGACGATGGGAATGCCCCTGGCACCAGTGCAGCGTGTGCCAGCGTGCCACGTCCTCCTTCTGCCACTTCTGCCCCTCTTCGTTCTGCCGAGATCATGAGAGAGGACAGCTATCAGTGTCTGCCATAGACAACCGACCCTGCTGCTCGAACCATGACCCCCAGAGACCCTTAGGGCCCCAGGCAAACCCCAGCCAGTTCACCATAAAGAATGAACCGCTCGAACTCACAGAGGAACTAGGAGAGGACGGCGATGAAGGGGTGGAGCAAGAGTGACTGAGCCAAAGCACTGAGAAGGACGAGGGCTACAAGAAAATCACAACAAAGAACATAAAACTACAACAACAGTGAACCGTAGAGCGACCACACTTGGCTAGCTGGTTACACCAAGTGAACATTGGCGTTTGTTGTTCATTCCAAATATACAGCAGCTGGTATTTCTTTTTAACATATCGCAATTTACAGCCTCATGTCAGAAAATGCTTCTGTAATAACGCAAGCGATTCACATCTGGTTTTCTAAACAACTTTCACAGTTAATCGTCACTTTTTCAGCTCCATTTTTCCTCTTAAACGACAGCGAACTCCGTTTCCAACGGTACCGAAACACTCTTAGAAACACTTTAAAACAAGAACTTTATTTATGTACCTCATGTAAATAGCAAAGACTGTTGTAATGCGCGTCGGGTGACATCAGTCGCCTCTCGCCGGTAGGATTTCACTACGTCCGAGTTAGTCACGGTTACATTCGAAAGAATCCAAGTAAGGTTTGTCAAACTGCCGCCCCATTCCAGTGAGTTTGTGATTTGTAAGATATAATCATTAATATATTTATGTCGGTGTTTACATCCATTCACAATGTACAGTATTCTTCATCTGTATTAGTCAATTTGATATCACTTATGGGATAGTTGTATACGTGCCCTTTTTGCCATCATGTATAAGAGACACCGTAATTCAAAATAATGAGTTCTAGAAGATCAGTCCAAACGACAATGTTCGATGGTGTAGTGTTAAACAGCAGTCCACATGTATTCCAACACTGCCACGTGTCTCTTAAAGCAAAATATTTACCAGTGTGAGTATTGAACAGGTGCCAGTGTTTAAAACCAATTACAAGGAATTCATACGTTTCAGAGCAGCGCTAGTTGTGAGACTTTGAGTACAATCTTGAAATGTGTTTTTTTAGATTCATGTTTACATTTGTGTTTTACAACATGCAGGTGTAAATATATTCAAACTGTCGGTTAATTTCCCGTAAAGTTGTCAATGTATTCACGCATTATCGTGTATTCACGCATAGGATGTATTGCTGTACAATAGAGACTCATTTTGAAGGTATCTGTACCTTAACGGCAGGCACACTTTGGTTTTATGGCTCGATGTTTAGCATCTTTCTTGTATTACGGTTTGGTTGTAATGACATACGCTACTATGCTAAAAGTGAACAGCTGTCATAACGTGGCGAGACGTAGGGATGGCAGTGTGTAGCAGCATTATCCTCTCTGTGACCTACTTGATGTGAATCTACTCGATAGCTTTGATCTTGGAAGAACTTTCACCACGCCTGTGTGTTAACATGTCAGTTCGAACTGTAAAGTACTTTGTTACTGTGCTAGTATTGCTGTGCCACAGTTTGCTCGGGTGGAAGAATCAATTTCGACGGCGTCTAGACCCATTGGAGTCCTATGTATGTTTTTATAGATCACAGTGCAAGTATTATATGTGATGGCACCACCAGTTTGTCACTTTATGGAAAGGAGCTTTTGGTTTACTTGATTCGGTTCCATTTTGCCTTTTCATTTCTGTATTTATTGTTCTTTGTCTCAAGACAAGAGAGACTAAAAAAAAGTTTTTTTTAGTGGACGACAAATTTAAGGAATTCTAAAGATTGGACTGCCAAACTGAGATTTATATGTTTGTGAAAATACTTTGTGTAAACTTTTTCTGTTTGGAAATATGGAGGCAATTCAGGTGTTTGCTTGTTTGTATTCTGATTGTGTTTCTCTCATTGTCATTTGTATAGTTTGCATTTATTTTTATATAGGTTGTTTTTATCTTTAGAGACCATAGGCACTTTTGCTCCTGAAATACCAATATCTGCCCTTATGTTTGTAATGAAAATATCAAGGCGAGACTTCTCGTCTGGTTTAACTTAGTTTTTTGGCCTTGTTTCATCGTGATCACTAGAAATTGCCAATGACAAAAAATAAACAAATGGCTTTAAAACCTCAGTACAGGATTTGGCTATCATGGAAAATCATTTTCATCAGTGCCATTTGTTTATGCCGTGGCTTTATCACTGGTTTGCCTGTAATTGATATCTATTTCGCCGCATCAGATGTTAAAAGTGTATTACCTCCATTGATTCCAGTGTTTGGTGTCAGTGCACTGTACTTTGTGTACATTTTTTGTGTATTTGAAGGTGTCATAATCATTTTGTGCTATCCAAGCATGTTCTTTGTGTTGCTTAAAATTTACTCCAGTTGGTGTCCTACCGACTGACACGATTTGATTTTATGTACCGATTTCACATTCCTTTTAAATAGACTGTTTACTAATTCTTGCTACTGAGTTACAGAGTTTGTGTATTAGTGTGTTAACGTAAAATTTTCACCATGCACATTGAATCGGACTACACACTCCAACTTAAATCAAACTTATCCTAAATGATACGGCTTGGGTAGAATGTATGTCCTCTCCAAGTTTTTTAACGATATAGTCGTGAATAGAGGCTTCTTCGGCTATGTTATGTAGCCTATGTCATTGCATTGTGTAAGGGAATGATGCTTGATCAATTGTACATAGCTGGGAAAAAAATCTCAATTGTCATATTGTAGTGTCATAAGAATGCTGTAATATTGCTTCTGAATGTTTGTGAACGTAGAAACATTTTGTACATTTCTTTTCTTGTATTTTATTTGACCAACTTTTGAGATGTATTTCTTCAGAATTCATAATTTATTCTGAGAGTACTTTAAGCGACATTCCACAGATTGAAACGTTTTCAGACTTGCCTGGTTTGACTTCAATAAACTGTAATGAATGTTCACGTGTTTCAATTGAGTTGGCTTATAATTGTTGTCACATAGTTAATAGTAAGCTATAAGTTTAAGAGTGTGTAGTTTTAGCAGGACTTGTGGCTTCAGAAGACATTTTACGTCAAAGGTTGGGACTTTTAAATACGCGTCAGAGTCTCTAGAGGGCGCGTTACTTAATTATTTGAGATGTCAGAAACATTATAGCGAATCGGCTCGTTCGAAGAGCTCATTTTAAAGAATCGATTCACTATTTTGATGAAGTCATCGATTCAAAGTGTTAAAACTTACTGTAGCGAAACAAATAAAGAACTACTGTACGATTTTACGCTGATTCTTTTAATACGTGTGCCAGACGTTAGGGTGCATATTTGATTATTCGAGATCAATTTTAGCAAATTAATTTATATCACAGAATCGATCAAAAAACGATTAACTGTTTTGTTGAAGTCATCATTTTAAAGCGTTAAAAATGTTTATTCTAGCGAAATAAAGAGCATAATACTGTACGATTTAAATCTATGACTGAATTAATAGGATTCATTTAGATTAACTAACATTGTCAAACCCGGATGCCATCCTCCTTACAGGTTTACTCATTTTATTAGCCTAAACTTATTTAGATTTAGTAATGTTACAGATTTTACTACGACATAAAATAAAAACCTCTTCGGATGACGTAAACAATGCTGGTTCAACACTGGTCCAGAAACGGTTAACTCTACAAACGTTTGAACAAAATACAAAATAACGGAATATTTAAAGCCGTTTTAAAAATTTTAAACAAATATCTTTAAGATTCAAATTCAATTATATGAAGAGTTTGGTTCCAAAATGAGAACTCCGTTTTAAAAAAAATCAAAAATCATGTTTTTTTATTATGTTACCATGTTTTTATTGTGTTATAGTTAGCTGTATTTTTTGTCATTATGGCTTAAATCAAAAGAAACCAACTTCAGTTTCATTGATATTAACTGGAATGCACAATAAAAAACATGATTTTTGAAAAATCTTGAAAACGTGGTTATCTCATTTTGGAAACAAACTCTTCATATGTAAGACAAAAAAAACTTCTACTAATAACAAATAAAACCGAAACCGGAAGTTCTTTTGTTCCAGTGTATCTTGCAAAGTGATCTTAACCTAAAAAAAACCGCAGTTCACTGATTCGACTCACAAACGCGCTCTGCGTATCGGTTCGACCGAACGAACCGGTTCAAACGAACAATTCACGAATCGGACACAGCTAGTATGACGTGTATGTCGGTACCTTCAGTAACAACCGCGTTAGAGAACGACTTTCATCGGTGAAGTGTGCCGCGGTCAGCTGCTGCAGGACATGTCAATTATATATGATAGACATCACGAAATTCTGCTCCGGTGGCTGCGCTCAACAGCCGAGACGTCGCTTTAGGCGGAAAAGGAAAGAATCGGAAGGTCTGTATTCCACTCCACGCTGCAGACAAAAGGCGGAGGATGCGCGATGCCGTGTTTGCGGAAATGTTCGTAAGAATATACAGAAATCAAAGACGTGCCGCGGTCCGGTGAGGCTCGCGCGGCTGGTGGCGGCAGATACCGGGCCGATAATCAGAGCAATAATCTGCATCTCTCCCGGGACTCACTGCTCTGTTTCGTTTCACTTTTAAACATCAATACTTCCGCGCTGCAGGAGTGATGAGTGTCATTTTCAAAAGCAGTTTAAATAACACGAGTGAAATCTTTCCTGTGATGTTGGGTTTTTAACTAACCAGCTGAAGCGATGGTCGTATTTCTCGCCTTCTCATTTCATGCTGGTGGCAGGCTGTTGGTGTGGTGAAACTGATTTCAGACGTTCCTACATTTGCTTCATTGTATCTTTATGTTCAACGTAGGATTTATTCTTATTATTTTCCTCACAACAAACTGTTATCCTTTCAGGTTTTAGGTGGAGCTGTCTTCAATGACAAACCTGCACCGAAGATGAGGAAGAGTGTTGATAATGGCTTCATTGCTGAAGTTACCATACGGCTGCTGCTTTTAGCTGTGTTTATGTAAGAACAGTTTTCACTCAAATAAATCCTACACTTTTTGTTTATTAACCATTTGCGGTTTACTGGATCTAACCGATACTGACTTGACTTCGTCCATAACCTGTTCTGCCAGTGTTTTGTTCTGGCTTCTTTCATTCACTGAATGAGCGACAGGTCCTCTTCCTGCTGTGTGAGAAGATTTTCCACTCCATTGAGTTGAATCTCTGTTTGTCATGATCAGGATTGTTCTCTCGAGCTGTTTTTATGTCCCGTACAGCGTAACAGAGCACCTGCCTCCTTTCAGCCGAGAGATCCAGCCTGAGGAACTCTGGCTTTATAAGTTCCACCCGGTCAAAAGGGACCATGTGCCTACCCGCCTCATGTTTGTAAGTGCTTATGACTCATTGTTCTGCTACAAAGGGACAGAAAGTGACATTCGAATGCACCATGCAAGGGTGTGGGATGGTATCTAAAGTAACATTTGTGATCTTTTTCCTCTGTTTGACTTATTTAAATAGACCATCGCCCTTTGCACTCCATTGGCGGTTATTTTCTTCTTCGCCTTCTTGAAACAAGGTGGAAAAGATGTTAAAGAAGCATCTCTGGGTAAGTTACAGAAAAGTGGAAACATTTTAT
The DNA here is from genome assembly GCF_024868665.1 of Triplophysa rosa. Lineage (NCBI taxonomy): Eukaryota > Metazoa > Chordata > Actinopteri > Cypriniformes > Nemacheilidae > Triplophysa > Triplophysa rosa. The sequence goes on along the minus strand of NC_079911.1, from coordinate 9,039,591 downwards.
TGATATACTGCGTGTTTAAGTGAACCAACAAAGCAGTAATTGCTTGGGCAAAATGACCTCTTGCTTCATTATGATCACTTATAATATACATATAGCCGTACTGATGACAGTATGTGGTTAAAGTACTGTAGATGGTGCTGTGCCAGGAATGAAAGGATGGTCTTGATCTTGTTTGTGTCATTGCATGCTGATGTATGTCTCTTGTATGTTACAGCTGCAACTTTGACGCTGGTGTTGAATGGAGTTTTCACGAATGCAATCAAGCTTGCCGTGGGCAGGTAAGTGGAGAAATACTAACTTGAAGGGATAGTTCACACAAAAATTAAAATTCTAACCCCTTAGTTGTTCCGTCGAACACGATAAAAGATATTTAGAAGAATGTTTGCATCCAAACCGTTCTGGGGCAGTATTGACTTCCATAGTAGGAAACAAAACTACTAATTTAGTCAGTGGTGCCCCGGAGCTGTTTAGTTTCCCATAGTTCTCAAAATATCTTCATTTGTGTTCAACAAAACAAAGATTTTTATAATGTTTTTTTTATAACATTTTGGAACAAAATATGACATCAATATCACCATCAAAATATGGTGCATCAATATCATGCAGTCTGTTTGAAACATAAAATTACGATTTACTTCACGTACTTATCTTCACGAGGTAAAGTGAAATTTCCAACAAAACCGACAGCTCATAAATCATTGTTATAAATTAACTGTTGTGAATCAGTGTTACCTACAGTAAGCAGAAAGTTTTTTCAACACTGTTTTTATGTACTTGCTCAATAACAAATTTTTGTTTATTTTTAACTATTTATTAATGTTTTGGAAATGTGACACTGTGTTATAGATGTGACATTTTGCATTATGGACGTGACATATAAACTCTCATAGAACGTATTTGTTACCAATATATTGAACCATCCGTTTATATTTAACTAAAACCCTGTATAAACATCAGAAAAATGTTAGCCTTTGCACAAGTTTTATATTTAAAAAAAGGTAAATGCATTATGGATGTGAAAAAATAGGAAATCGTTTTTGAGAGACTACATACTTTGTAGGATTTCTGTGAATTGAAATGCATAAACCAGAAGCAATAATACACAACGAATGGAGAAGGGGAGGCTCTTTAGAGAACATAAGAGTTATTTATTATATATTATGAATATATTCATATTCATGTGCCCATTCCATGAGGAAACGAGATAACTCTGTTTAAAAAAAATCATGTTTTTTTATTGTGCATTCCAATTAATATCAATCAAACTGCAGTTGGTTTGTTTTGAATTAAGCCATAATAACTCAAAAAATACAGATAACTAACACAATATAAACATGATAACATAATAAAAAACATGATTTTTGATTTTTTTTTAAACGGGAGTTATCTAATTTTGGAACCAAACTCTTCATTTGCATACCAAATTGTAATATCTATAATTATAATAATATTTTCTTGCTTGCTTATGTAATTATCCATCTAACCTTAATACTATTCTGCCCTGCTATTTATATTTGCTGCCTCATAAGCGATTTCCTTCAGGAAATGCAAATGTGCTTTATCCATTAGTCTCTTTTCAATTATTTAGCGTTTATGTGTATGCTTACTGTAACCAGATCTTCATAGGGGCTTTTATTCTGATAAGATATTTGTTGGTAAACGTCTGTTTTACTCTCTAAGTGCTCATTCTCAGTAATGAAACTATACCATACTAGATACTCAGAGGCCCTTGCAATTCGGAGGCCCGTTTCAAAGTAACGGTTGGAGGCCCCCCAACACTCACCTTCCTACTCACTCGTAATGAAAGACATTTAAGTGAATTTATTTCAGTAATATTTCATATTTACTTCTGAACATGTATTTATAAATGGAGTATGCATTCCTTGTCGTGTGCTTCGTTAACAGTTATCATCGATTTATCTTTTTCACAGACTGTAATGACGTATTACCGCAATAACACTTAGTATATTTTGGATCCATAAAGCATGCATGCATTAATGTTTTTTTATTAAATATTGATAAAAACATGAATTTTAATAGCATTGAAATATGACACTAAGACTGATAGTAGGTGTCCCCAAGTCTTTAATTAATGAGTCATTCATTCAACTGATTCGTTCAAACAGACTAGCTGAATTCGATTCACTTGATTCAATCAGTAAGGAAACCCCAAGCAGCAACCTTCTGGTCCCTCTAATGAAACCAATAAGGAAGTGACTTAAACCGCAATTCATCGACTGGCCGCTAGAGACTAGTTCCAAAAGGGAGTCAATTCCATAGACACCCCATGTTAAAATGCCCAAATTGACAGCAGAAAGAAAAACAGGCTTAACTACTTGTTGTCGTATAAAATAACTATGACTTTGAGGGTCTTTTTATAAAATTTTGGTGAAACTTTTGCCCAAAGCCCCTTCAACCCTTACGTCTATGCTTCAACCCTGGTGTGTGCGCAACGTGATGGAAGGGGCGGGGGCAAAGGCCGCTATTGTAGGTACTCATAGACCTAGTTTTCCTGTTAATTCTTTTATTTTTCCTTCATTTCTTTCTCCTTGCCAGGCCACGGCCTGATTTCTTCTACCGATGTTTTCCGGATGGCCAGATGAACCCGGAGCTTCACTGTAGCGGTGACCCCGATGTAGTAATGGAGGGCAGGAAAAGCTTTCCTAGTGGACACTCTTCCTGTAAATGCACATCCCGTTTATTTAATGCCTCAAAACATTACATAAGTGTAAAAATATATGTAATGAAATAACACGACTTTTAATAATGCTGCCACTCTATCTTTTTTAGTTGCTTTTGCTGGTCTGGGCTTCACTGCCTTATATGTGGCTGGAAAGCTGCACTGTTTTAGCCCTTTAGGCCGGGGTAAAGCCTGGAGGTTGTGTGCCTTCCTCACCCCCCTTCTCATTGCCGTCTTGATCGCCCTTTCCAGAACATGTGACTACAAACATCACTGGCAAGGTGAGAAACCTTTATCTCGCATTGAATGTCAAGAAATTATTGAACACCGTCACACATTATCAGGGATGTTGATCATGTGAGTAATGAGTAACCTCTGCTAATGTCACAGAGGAAATGATGACATCACCGCTGCCTATTAAAATATATTGAATTATCTTGTTTGTTCTTCCAGATGTGTTGGTGGGGTCTCTCCTCGGCTTAGCTTTTTCTTACTTATGTTACCGACAACATTATCCACCTCTGAACGACTCAGACTGCCACAGACCCCTCCGACCGAGAGAGCCACCGGCACCCACGCAAGAGCGCAAGCAGACCAACCAAGGCTACCTTTTACCTTTGTAGGGACTTAAATTCTGCTACACCCAACTCAGACCAACAATTTAATACTGTGTGAATGTACCTTACAGCTGACTTGGGATACATACGCCTTCTAATGTCAGTGGCTGCGATTATGTCTCTTTATGCGTGCTACCATCCAACGGGTAATGGTTTTTGCCTTTCTGTACTGTTGTAGACATTCCCAATGAATGTTTTGTGTGTTGTAGGCCTGTCTTTTTGAAAACTATTTATCATTTGTATCTCTTTGAAATGTATATGTAAAATATCCCAGTGAGAGACCTCAATGTATGTTAAAACAGCTTCTAGGTCTATTTTACAATACAGCAGACATATTTATGGAACTCTTGTGTACGCACAAAGGAAATTTTCTCCCAGTATCTTTGTCAATAAAGTTTGTGATGATTTGTATGTATCGGCTGAATTGTGGTCAGATCATTGGACGGTGTGTCAAGACTATACCCTATAGAATAGAGCAATATTTGCTATGAGGAGGACTTTGGCCAGTGTGCTGTTTACTGTTCATAGATAAGGTGGTGCAGTTTGGAACATCATCATCAAAACAATGTCCTAAAAATGTGTCAGTATCAATATAGTTGCATTATTGTCTAGTTAGATCAATATGAACCTAAAGATTTTAAGTTCATGCTACTGGTTTTCAAGGGTATACCTCCATTAAAAAACACTTGGCTGAATTTGTTTGTTATTAAAATGAATTAAAATAAAAGTTATTAAAATAAATCTTTAAGCTTAAATTCTTAAAAAATGAGATCATATCAATATTGGATAGGATATTGAGAAAAACAGCAAACGCGTGTCGAGCATAAATAAAGTAGGTGTCCCAACTTTTACACGTAGTTGGTCTGTCATGTGCTTAAAAAATTAAAGAAATTCATTCGCCACTGGAATTTTAAAATAAAGAAATATCATATCTCTTGAATATCAAGATTATTGTTGAGTCATTTGTTTGTAATGATTCCATTATTGGGCATGTGACTATCAGCATCATTACAATTGCACAATGCACATCGACTTATTTTTAGCATGTGAAAGTCCTAGATTTGTCATGCAATTTTCTATTGGTGATCTTTATCGACCTTTACTCCATTTTAAGACCAATATTAAATGTCCAGCATTTTTTCGGAAGTTATACTTACACCGATGAACGGCACAGTGAGGTTTGCTCTGTCAGAAGTCAATTGTCCCAAACGGGCACCCGTACGGACAGCCGGTGAGTAGATGACGATACGCTAGGAAATGGTATTTTTCTTCTTAGCTCCGTATTTTCAGAGGTTAAACGTCCTCGGTATTTGGGAACAGCATGTCCTAACATCGCGCTGTATAGGTGTGTAAAAAGACTTAAGTGTGGCACACTGACTCGGTGCTTTATTTTGAAAGCGAGCGTGATATTGGTTTTTTTCATCGATACATTGTATCGTAGTTTCTGTTTTAGAAACAACGCACGGTAACTTGAGTATCTCTTTTCGATACATTTAAGCTGATACAATTGTGTAAAATGTTTTATACCTTGTCCTACTTTTGGAGGACAAATTCACACCCAACACATCCTTCATGTTTAATTTACATGATGGTAATATACTTTAAACACCTTTTGCTTTTTCATAGTACGCACCAAATGTATTAGTGATCATTCACGTTTGGACCAGCAAATACTTTGAATACTTTGATTCTCGTTTGTCATTTGTGTTTCTGTCATCCATCATTACGTAATGTAGCAGAGCCGACACCAGAGTGATGACGTAAGGCGCTTGACGTTTAATAGTGATCATTGTAGCGCCAAACAACGCACGAAATAAAGTAGCATGCAATAGCCCCAAGAAGTAGTGGGTTAAAGTGCATTTTATAACAGCTAAGGGCGTTGCTAAAACCCACTTAGCTGTAATAAAATGTACTGTAACCCACTGCTTCGCGGGGCTTATTGCTTTTATAAAACGGTTATTCCATATGCGTTGCAAGGTTTCATAAAATAAAGTAAATAAAGTGATATTTAGGCTACGTAATGCGGTCAGCCGTTATAAATCGGGGTATTTTATAACGGCTTAGAACTCTGCTCAGCCAATCAGAATCAAGGACCAGAACTGACCGTTTTATTATTTAGACTGTTAATACTGTTTGTGTTAAAGGAGTAGTTCACCTTCAAAATGAAAATTCTGTCATCATTTACTCACCCTGTTGTCATTTCAAACCTGTATGAATTTCTTTTTTCTGAAGAAAACAAAAGAAGATATTTTGAAAAATAGAACCGCACAGCCCCCCATTCACTTCTGTTGTAACCAATGCAAGTGAATGGGGGGGGCTGTTAAAACATTCTTCAAAATATCTTCTTTTGTGTTCTGTGGAAGAAAGTAATACAGGTTTGAAACGACAAGAGGGTGAGTAAATGATGACAGATTTTTCATTTTGAAGGTGAACTACTTTAACTGCAATACATATTCTGTCAACAAAAGTGACATTTCATCCCATCCCATTTTTTAATCCAGTTTTAGTCAACATTGACTAAAAAACACAAAAACATATTTTCAGGTAAGCGCTCGGCATGACTACCGCTGAGCCATATGAACCTGTCCAGTACCACTGGTTCTACAACCAGCAGGTGGACTCCAGGGATTCCTGGCAATCCTTCAGCAGGGAGGACTCGCAGCGGCTAGAGGATGCTTACAGTCGAGGTCTTTATATTGCTGAAAATGTTTTTGTTTTGTTAGGCCACATTCAAGTTCGTGGCATAATCACACATCAGAATGATGTCTTTAGTAGGGAAAAATGGAATGGAGGAAGTGGTGGTGGCTACTGAAGGAAGGAGGTATGATGTCAGGCTACGAGAAAGACGACGTTACGCTGTATACTGGGAACAGACACCCACCGAGGTCAGGCGGTGCTCGTGGTTCCACAAAGGCAGCAAAGACATGAACTTTTCTCCTTATACTGAAGAACTCAGTGAGATCCTAGAGGTGCGTTATGAAGGAACATATTTCATTCTTTTTAAAAAAATTCTGGAAAAATGTTAAACGGATTAGAGCAAATAACATTTCTTTGTTTGAAACAGGACGCCTATATGATTGCAGTTACCCTGAACGAATGGAAAACAAATCTGGAGCTTCCAACAGGAGAAACTGTGATCCTTCACAATCCAAAGGTATCGTCCAAAAAATCTATTCCCCATGTCAACGGAACAAATAAACATTGTCTCTCAATCTGTGTGTTATTTTAGCTCATGACACAGCATCAAAACAGCTGCAAGGACTTCCCCCCTTCCCCGACGGATCGGGCTCAACCCAGGACGCTGAAAAGAGGAATTGAAAATATTTCAATAGAGATACCAGAGGGTGAGTGCAGCACCCCAAGTCTGAAATAGAGCTTTGTTTTGCTTTTTTTTAAGGTCAAGCATTGTTTTGTTTATAGGAGAGCCGGAGATAGTAGACCATCTGGTGTTTATGGTTCACGGAATTGGTCCGGCCTGTGACATACGTCTCCGTAGCATTGTCCATTGTGGTGAGCTGTATTTTGTAACCCTTATAATCTAAAACAAAAAACTAGCATCTCATAAAGCCGCCACTCAACAAAGCTCTGTTTTGAGAGTATTTATGTTTCGTTTGCTGCAGTGAACGAGTTTCGTAACGCATCCAACGGCCTTATAAACACTCACTTCAGTCAGGGTGAGAGCACAAGCACCATTGGAAGAGTGGAGTATCTTCCAGTCAATTGGCACAGAGTCTTGCATGGAGAAACTATAGGAGTTGACAAGTAAGATGAACAAAATGGGTACAAAAACAGACCTAACGTTTAGGTTAAAACTATGTAAAAGCTACATGAATATTTTTCTTGTTTACCATTATCCCCAATAGAGACATTGAGAGAATCACACTTCCCAGTATCAGCCGCCTGCGTCAGTTCAGCAATGATACAGTGCTGGACCTTTTCTTCTACAATAGCGCCACATACTGTCAGACCATTGTAGATACAGTGGCCTCGGAGATCAACAGTCTGCACAGCCTCTTCCTACAAAGACATCCATCCTTTAAAGGAAATGTTTCACTGGCAGGACACAGTCTTGGTAAATAGCTATAACTTTGCTTTTCAAAACTATATATAACCTGTTGTTGCAACACTTTACGTGGGTTTTTAATAAAACGTTGTCGTTTTTTGCAGGTTCATTGATACTTTTTGATCTTTTGACCAATCAGGAGATAGATTCAGAGGCCACTGGTCATGATGAGGTTTGTCACGTGATTGGTTTGTCGTAACATATCAAAATTACATTTCTAAAATTATATTTCTATAATTAAACATGGTGAGATCTAAGATATATCAAAGCCAAGTTTTTGATCATATTAATGAATTTTAGCAGGTAAGAAATGAAAATTTACCTTATGCATCTATACCATACATTTCAACAACAACATCTAATGTTATTTATCAAATATTTTTGCTCATTAAACCATAATGATGCAGTAGCATACTGCTAAAACAATATTGAGACGTCTATTGATTCTTTAAATCTATTGATTATCATTTTTTTGTGTTTTTATACAGCTCCATGATGATGACCCTAAAATTGCTACAGCTTGCTGTTCCTTTAACAACCTGGAGGATGCGCTAAGGGGTCAGGGGTTGGAGGAGCACCTCAAAATACTACAGAGAGAACATGTAGATATAGATTCCCTGGTCAGTTTTCCACCTTTTTAGCACACTTTTACAAACTGCTACATCTTCCTTTTTAAACCTCCCTGATTTTTTTAATCTTTCAGATGCTTTGCTCAGAGAGGGACCTTAAAGACATTGGAATACCTCTTGGTCCTCGCAAGAAAATCATGAACTTTGTGAAGAAATGGAAGGTAATTCCTTATAGTTCTGTGTTTGGAAAAGCTCAATGGCTTATGGCAGAAGTTCATGTGGACTTGCCTTAATTGCTTGTGGTTTCCTATCCACACCCATATGGTCAAGTGAAAGGGGGCAGAAAAGAATCCATTGTTTTAGATCGGAATGTTTTGACACTTTCTTCTTGAATAACCAACAGCACTCCAGAGCTGGAAGTGGACATGCAGCTCATTCCTCAGGTCTAGGTGTGAGAAGTGCTAATGAACATCAGACCCCCACCACTAGTGCAGTGGATTATCAGCATTTTGATGTTGGCATTGGACAGGTAAAAACGTAATTAATGTGGCGTGAAGTTACGTAGGCTTAATTAAGCCAGTTGATATAGTAGCCCGTATAGTTATTCTAGTTTACTAAAATGAAAGCTTTGAAAACATTTCTGTTTGTTAAATGAAATTAAATATTGGCCTAAACATTACTGGCAAAAAACTTAAACGAAATGAAAAATTGAAATGTTGCCTCAGAAATAAACTGAAATGAGTTCAAGGCACTAAAATTATAAAACAATAAACAAAAAAAAAAATAAAAATAAATGAATATTATATAGCAACCTAAAAAATAAAAAAAATCAAATGGCAATAGTATATAACAAATTTGCTCAAATTAACATACAAATCTAAAAATAAAAGCGAACTTAAAATATTAATAAAACTACGAACAAAACTATAAAAACTCTGATATGAAGGTATAATAAAAATGTATTTGTAATAAAATGTTTCAATCTGTAAATACAATACAAAAATGCAATGTAATATGGGCATAAATATTGAGTATTTAATTTTAATGTTATAACATATTTATGATATACTTAGATTATATTTACTTGAATTATGCATTAATTATCATTATTAATAAAAGTATTGTAGTATAATATTTATTATATTTTATACTGTTTCTGTTTTACTAATATTTATTTATAAATCAATTAATGATATTTATATAATATTTATATACTGCATATACTGTATATTTTACTAATAATATTTGATCTACTAATGCTATTGTGTTGAATTGTCTGTGACATGACTAGAAAAATCAAAAGATTTTTTTTCTAAAGTATTTTTATTTAACTGCTTCTTTGTTCCGCAGGTATCCATTGACTATCCTCAGTTTGCATTTCATCCTCAGGCATTTTTTGCCTTAGGCTCACCCATAGGAATGTTTTTGATTGTCCGAGGACTAAAGAGGATCGACCCTAATTACAGCTTCCCTACCTGCAAGAGTTTCTACAACATCTTCCATCCAGTAAGACCACAACTGAAACAATATAAGAGAATCTTAAATCATATGCATCACGTAACTGCGCTCTTACACCTTAATATAAAATCTATGCAGTTTGACCCAGTGGCATATAGGATCGAGCCCATGATTTTGCCTTCAGATGTAAACCTACCAGCTATGTTGATGCCCCATCATAAAGGCAGAAAGAGGATGCATCTCGGTATTTCACATAACCTTTACACAGCAAAATCGTTCATTAGAATTAAAAATGTGTAGTATATAAATGTTGTCACTATATGCTCTTTGATGTCTGCAGAGCTAAAAGAGGGTTTGACTCGAGTCAGCTCTGACTTTTTGGGCTCCCTGCGCATGGTTTGGCAGAGCATTTCTCAGGTGCCCACACCAGCACTGGCGGAGGGTGGAGTCAATTCAGTGTCCACTATAGAGGAACCAGAAGGTACCTATAAAACTGTGTGTTAATATTAATAGGAGAACTACTGTAAAAGCTTTCTATCTGCAACATCCGTTATATGCACTTGACCCAAGGCTTTTTCAATATCACAGACTCACCAATGGAACAGGAAGAGAAGATCATGAAGGTGGGGATGTTGAATCGCGGACGACGCATTGATTATGTTCTTCAGGAGACTCCAATAGAGAGTTTCAATGAATACCTATTCGCCATACAGAGCCATTTGTGCTACTGGTAAGAAAAAAATCTGAACCAATAACACGTCTTATATATCTTGCCTTATTGTAACTAAAGAGGGATAAAATGAATAATTATCTTGCAGGGAGTCGGAAGATACTGCTCTCTTGGTTCTGAAGGAGATATATGAACATTTTCCAGTGGCATCTTCACAGTCTTAGGTGTGATTGTTATAAATGTATTGTGTAGTAATGACAACATTTAAGGCCCAGTATATGTCTAGTAACTGATTTAACTGATTTTAACCAGTAAACTACCTAAAAAAATATTTTTGAAATGGAATGTAATCTAAACTTTTGCCAAGTATTACAGTATTATGTCACTAATCTCAAGGCAGGCTTTGAGACACCCGACCCATAAATGTCCCCTTGTGCACCAACCTTGACTCTATTCTAACTTATTGTGACTTTGGTCGGTGGTTTTCTAATTTTGAGATTAATACTTTAATATTGTATTTTAAATGTATGGATGTTTGTGATGTTTTTTATTATTATTAAATTCCTAAGGTCTTATACTTAGTTAGAGAGTTCTTATATAGCACATTTCTTGTTGCCACGTGCTTGTCCGTGTATTGTCAGACAGACATTCCTCAAACATCAGCACTGTGTCTTTAAGACAAAAGTCTCGTAGCCAGCGGGAAGTTCGTCCATTTCCCATTTATCCGTCTGGAACAGTTCGCCACACATTACAAAACATCCCGTTTTCATACAGAGTCATGAACTGCCCTCCCATCCTCCGCCACTAAACATAACAGCATTACTTCAGTCAGCTCGTTGTTGCCTCGCTTTAAATGTGCACGCGCGCGCTACTACTTAAGGACGTTTAAACGATTTGTCAACACGGGAAGAAGATCTTTGAATGAAGTCTGATCTACAGCGTTTGACGAGACAAAATGAGACGTATTTGAGGTGAGCAAACGCACTTAGAGGAATGTTATACTACAGCTGTTTTGTGTTTTTTCATCGGTCTGGAGGGAAGTTACGCCGGTGATGTTGCATGTCCATGCTCGAATTTACACACGCTGCTTATAAAAACGAAGAAGACTTGTAAGCTCAGTTTGTCAGTTACAATGACATTTCAGCGTTGAACAGATTCATTTCGGAAAGTTTTTTACGTAACGCACAGAACAAGCGCAGTTCACAGAACGCGTTCTGTATTTCTCTTTATAGAGTTAACTTTGAGATACTTTTTAAACGTTTATTTGCGTCTTATATGGCTATTTTCTGCATTTCACTTTATTTTACAATTCTGATCTTCATATTATGTACTTAGTACCATACTGCATTGCATGAAAAAAGTATGTACTATATTTACTATAGCAAACACTAATTAGATATTAGTGTTTTTGAGCCATTGTGTACTGTAGTATTTTTATATAGTATTTTATATGGTTTTTGTAGTAGGCCTAAACCAGGTTCTTTAAAGTGCGACAGCTTTGCGGGTACGCGTCAAGTTAGAACTTGTTCAACTTTTAAAACGCATCATTTTCATTACGCAGAGTTCTGTGCGGCTGTTTGTAAAAACAAGAACGCAAATTGTATGTGAGACACACTGTAATCAAAACGGTTTATTTACTCGTATGCTGGGTCAGATAGTATTTTGGTGCTGACGGTACTCTGGAAAGGGGATTTATCTGGCGCGTGTCTAGAGGGGTTTCGCGGGTTAGTCACTCAAGTCACAGCTCTGTTCAACTTCATTGTAATGTAATACAGTTATGATGTCTGTTGGGTGTGAAGGGTCGTTTTTGGCTCACAGAACTAATATTTTAAAAGCTTCGGTTGCACTGGGGTCACTATGAGGTTTTATTACTGTCCAAACTTTAAAAAAATGCCCATTAAGAGTCCTGTTGTTTTCACACAAGTGCCTTGTGGTCTACTTTCCAAAATATTAAAAGCTTTAGAGAGTTGGTACTTACACACTTCCGTGCACACATTGCTACAATCGAAGCTGTAGTCTTCTGCATTCCTTTCATAGTCACATGGTTGTCGAGTGCTTGGAAATGCCTGTGAAATGTAAATACCGGCATCATCTTTGATCATAGGGGGTGGCAAGTTAGACTGTATGAACAGTGGAATGGTTTCGTGAGCAGTCGGCAACCACACGAGAACTACATTCTTGTTGATGCTGTAATCGTGCCACCACCTCATCCACCAACGTAGAGGTCACTTTGCTAAATTCATACAATGAGAAACATACAGAAGTCCCCGAACAGCCCGCATTCGGAAAAATCAGGTCAGCGACCCTCCCATTTTATAAAAAGACTCACTGTTGGCTTGCTCTTAAATTTCTTCTGTTTAGCCTTTAGGCACTGAAGAAACCAGGATGAAAATCCATATGGAATCTAAATGGCAACAACATCTACTTTTAAGTGACCAGCTGCCTCAAACACGTGAACCTTGCATGTGAATTGCGTCATCTTGGCGTTCTCTCTTTTTCAAGCATATTCTTTAGGCCAGTAGCAGAAGGATGACGTCACACCTCATTGCTGGGAAATGTGAAGTTTTGTGCCAGTCATCTGAGTTAGAATGCTGGAGGGTGAAACTTTTTCTGGCCTTGTAAATCAGAAGTGGAGCGATATCTATTGAGCTTAGATTCTTGTATCCTGACCTCTGCACTGCAGTGGAGACTATGTAATCATTCTTTGTGGAAGGATATGGAAAGATGTTGAGTCAACAAAGGAAAGTTTCCCAGCGTGAGATAACTCATGGTTGCATGCCTCTGAATGGAGTCTAGACAAAACTCATGGAGACCTGAGTGAACAGTTTGTCACGTTCCATGTACTCCAGTTCCGCTTGACGCATAGTTCCTGCTTAAATATATAATATTTGTAATAAATACTTTGTAGTATTATTAAATTTAACTATAGGGTTAATTGCTTCCTATACAGTTCTGCAGAACGTCATAATGCAGTTGTCTTTATGAGGTTACAGGTTGTGCTCTGTGCACCAAAATATATATTCTCCTTTTACTTTTCAAAGTTTGCACCACATTTGTACAACTAAGTTTTTTCCCCATCGACATAATCTTTTCCTCTTTGCTCACTTCCACCACAAGAGGGCAGTCTTTATTAGATTTGAGTTTTTCCACATCCTTCTATAAGCTACCACATGTATTCAAACAGGGTTGCATCAGTATTATACACTGTGTCAAAGCAGTTGCATATTATGAAAGCAAACCAGGCAAAAGTCGTAGCAGCAAAGTCCAAATGTGATGGAGCAGCACTAATGTTATACACTAAATTGCTATTCTGAAGCTTTGTTTGAAAAAAAAATTTCTTAATAGGCCATTTTGCCAGACGTAAACGTTTAGTTTTAAAACGAAAAACATTTTTTAGGTTTTTATTCATGTAAAATGTTAAGTTAATGTTTTACTTCAGTTGAAAATGTTATGCTGGTTGTATTAACATTTGTGCAGTTTTAAAAACTGAAACAGGAAGTGCATCTGATTCTGGATCATTGTTTACGTCTCGCAAAATTGTCTATATTTGATATAGGCATTTCACTGTGAGGCAATACGAAGATATTCACTGCTTACTACTCTGCAATGAAGGAAATACATCCTAAGGGAACACACGCTGATCTCAGAACAGTTTCGTGTCAGCAGTAGTGCGAAATATCCAGATGTGGGTAAAAATGTGTCAGGTGCATGTGAGGCGATCTTTTAGGTGAACTTCTCTCATCAAGGTTTTCTTTTTGTCTGATGCCAAAGATTTACTTTGAAATAACAATTATAAAGCTATAATTATACATAATATGTAACATAATACAATTATAATAATTATATGTCTTAAAGGGTTGATGACACAGCTAAAATGAATATTATAGTTTATTTTAGATGTAATGCAATGTGTATACATGGTTCAAGGTAAAAAAAAAACGCTGTATTTTCACATACCGTGCATGTTAGTATCTCCACTTTACCCCGCCTCTCTGAAACGTGCAGATTTTTAACAAAGCTCATGGCTCTGAAAAGCGAGGTGTGCTATGGTTGGCCAGTTAACCAGTGCGTAGTGATTGGTCGAATACTGCAAGCGTGTGACGGAATTGTAACGCCTCTTACCATATTTGGAACATCAGGTTCCAAAGCAAATGTACTGACGGTCTTAGGCAAATCGAACGTATATTTGTGGGGGTGTGGTTACACGAGGCGTTTCAGGCAGGACTGGGTGAGCATTCGCTTTTAGATAGAATGCATCTTTTGTTCCAACGCTTTCATTTTTGCAATTTTACGTGTTTAATACATGCATGGGCAACTTATAACACACCAAAGACACAGAAAAACACGTGTTCGCACCATATGACCTCTTTAACTATATCAAGTAACTAACTTGTTATGTCATGCTTGTTAATGTGTATCCTGTCAAATTTTTCCTCACACTTAGCAAGTTGCTAACATGTTCAGTTAAACCTTCAAGCACTGTTTCTTCATGTCATAAAGATGTAAAATTATGTCTCTGTGCAAGTTTGTTCCTTAAAGGGACAATTATGTCTTGATTTACTTTGTTTCAAATCGACATGACTTTTTTCTGTAAAGAGCTGTAAAAAAGCTGTAGTTTTGGAAACATAGTCAACAAGTCATATTGCTTTGGAATGATATGAGTAGTCTGTAAATGATGACGGGACAGTTTGTGTGGACAAACACAGAGACATTAATATCATAGACTTTGCATTTAAGACTGTCGGTTATTTTAACTGCGTGCTTTTTGCATGCTTATCTGTCCCAAGCATTGCTGTCGTTCCTTTAATCTCCAGTCGCTCCACAAGCTAGCTTATTCAGAACATCATACAATTACATTACCTTTATATGGTCTAAAAAAGAACAGCTAATCAGATTTGTCCCACATATGAGGTTGACCCTTATTACACAGCCTCATGAGATCACGGCAACGTGTTTTATGAGATCACTGCAAACGTTCCTGCTTAGCTTGTGCAAGTTGTGTGTGAGGAGTGGCTGATGGTGCTGAACTTTGGCCAGATACTTGTATTTGTTCTTGATCATTTTAGATCATCAATGCAGATCTATTCAAAACACAATGAAATAAACCTGTAGGGGATGGATGCCGGGGTGTGTATCCCAATCCCTCCCTGCCAGTGTTCTGTGGAATGTCCCACATCTGAATGTTTGTTTAGAGTCCACATGATGTAGTAGCGTCCGTTAGCTACTACAGGTTTGGCAGACTGGCTAAGGTTTGAGAGCTAAAGTTAAAAAAAAATGTCACAAATATAGTAAAACACGGCAAAACAGACTTGTATATACATGTTGATGTATTAATACATTATTTATATTATAATTTGTCCCTAAATCTGAATCAGGCATGCAGATTTGTCAGAATAACATATAAGTATATTAAGTAAATCATAATATAAATGATATATAAATATAATAGGAAAATGAATTAGAAAGTAAAATAACAAATACAATAAGAATAAAAAATTATTCATAATAATAATTCATTTGAATTCATGTTCAAAAAATCAATCATTCATAATAAATAAAGAGTATATTTTAGTGTTAGTTTACAGTTAGCTGTTTATAAAAACAATAACAGTATCAGTGCAGTATGTCCCCATTAAGATAAGAAAACGTGTGTGTGTGTGCGTGTGTGACAGCTCAGGTGGGAGGGGCCGACAGAGAGAGGCGGGGCAGCGTACAGCGTAGAAACAAGCAGTGTTTCAGCATTTCTGTACTGACACACTTTGCCCTGTCACTGCAGTAGCTCTGGACCATATGTTTCTGACAACATGAGTCCATCTCACCTGCTAGGACCACCACATTTATATATTTAAACCCACACACCATCACCATCACACAAACTCTACAAACTGACATCATGGGGGGATTCCAAAGCAAGAAGACCAGTGAGACAAACTCTCCAAACCAGAAGAGCAGTAGCGCGTAAGTGTCAAAGTTTTTATTTCTTAAATTATTTAAGTTGATTTCATACTATTATTTGTAGTATTTGTAGGTAAGAAAATCAAAGAAACCTGTATTTGCGGTCAGTGAAACCTTGATATCCTGGTACCTGTTTGTCTTAAAAACATCAGGCTTTGTGCCAAAATAATTGTGTCATTTACCTAGTGTACATTGTGTTTGCTATCACTTTCCAGCGTACCGTGTAGTAACAAAGGTGTGGTTTGAAGTTTCTCCTGCCGTAAAATTAAGTGTTTTTCTGTGGGGATTATGCATATAATGTTGTCAGATTGAAACAAACTCATCTCATTGACTGCTTTCAGGAAGTTTGTTTTAAATATTATTCTCTTTATGTAACATAATACTGCGTAAAGCAAACCTTTCTTTTGTGAAACAACCCACACCTTCAGGACTTTGTTTTTGTTCTGTATCAAGTCCAGCCTATTGATAACTGGGGAATTACTGTACTGTATGCAGTTTCATGACAGACGGATCTAGTCTAGATCACGATTAGCCCATCCGTGCAAGTATCCGTGTTTCAGTGTTGTGCGTTTGTTTATATTGAAAACCTCCCCAAGATCTTGTGATGGCTTACATCACCATCTGCAAGGTGTGCAGATGTCACTTAGTCATCAGTTTAGTTTGAAGAGTACATTTGAATTACAGTCTTGACGTCCCACTGGTGAATTCATTATAGGATGGTAGCTGTGTTTTGAATGCTTGGTCCTGCTGGTCCAAGCTTGTCATTGGCTGGTCGATGTGCTACCAGACGATTTGTGTATTTGATTTGCATATTCAAATGTACGATTGATTCATAAAATCTTCATGTGCAGGTTGCGTTTAGTTTAAGAGCTTTATATGCGAATAGTGTTTACAGGAAATTCTCTGTAGATTTTATATTTGTGCTCGAATTTGGATCAGAAAATGTTATACATTACACATTATATATCCGAGTTTCGTGCGACATATATACAACATAGCATAGGCTGTATCAGAAAGAGTTTGGATGTACTTAAACGTTTCATTTCTTGCCGTGTCTGGATTGCTTGTTGTATATACACAGTGATCTAAAAATAACCACTTTCATACTGATGGCGGTTCTCAGAAGGACGCTTTAACCATTTTCCCAGACTGCAGATCAAAACATTGTCATTGTTTGTAAAGGGATAATCTGTTATATTGGTGTGAACATTAGTAATATGTGTTTGGGGATGTGGGGATGTGTTTGTACTTTTTTAGAGGAAAACGGAATTTGTTGAAACAAACAGGCCTCTCTCTTGAAAGGAAATGCTAATTCTTGTTGATGAATGTTTGTTTCTGTTTTAAGGCGGGGTCGAGGGAGGCAGAGGAGTCGCTTGGGAATGTGGGTTCGAGGGTCACAGCTGAAATGATATTCTCCATTTGTGTGATTGAGCGTGCACATTTGTGGACAATGGAGTGCTTGTGTAAAGTTTTTGTATTGGGATGTAAATAGTGTTACATGTCCCATACTTACAGCCATGGAAAAAAATTAAGAGTTAAAAAATATATTTATAGGTTATGTGTTTAGGTAAAATTAGCATTTTTGCTTCATCTTTGAACTACTAACAATCTTTCTCCTAAATTTCAAATAAAACTATTGTTTAGAATTTATTTGCAGAAAAGGAAAACTGCATACAGGTGAAAATTACAGAAAAGATGCTCTGTATTTTTTAGACCTCAAATATTGCAAAGAAAACAAAGTTCATATTCACTTTTTAGCAATACAACTGTAATATTTGTACCTGTATTTATAAACAGTACAAAAATATTTTTTATGTGATCATTTTTATCACCGTTTCCATGTGTCTTGTCCTTCACATTGCTGTTGGATGACTTTATGTCTTTTCTGAGGTTTGATTTTGTTGAAATTCAACACGTACTGGACTGGAATGGCCACAATACATCTAGAAATGCCGATTACATGAAAATTTGGAATGGTCTCTTTATTTTTTCCACGGCTGTATAAAGGTGCAGTGTAGTAGATTCTACTTTTACATTACATTTATGAATGAGGGACGCTTAAAGAAGACACTTTATCCAAAGTGACAGTGCATTCAAAGGATGTTTTATCAGCATGCGTGTTCGTTGGGAATAAATATAGATGTGATGGGAATAGTTATAAATGCTTTACGCTCTACCAACATAGCTACACAAACACATTCTATTTCTAATAGTGTTATGGTGATATTAAACATACATATTCAATTCAATTCAATTTTATTTATATAGCGCTTTTCACAATGTGCATTGTTCCAAAGCAGCTTTACAGGAGCAAATTAGAAAAACACAGAAAGGTAAAACACAGCACAGTGCATGGTGTTTATAGACCAAGCAAGATCATTATAATAAATAATATCTAATAAATAAATGAATAAATAAATGCAGTCTCCCGGTGAGCAAGCCAACACTGCACTGCTCTGCTGTTATTAAGCCATTCATATTTAAAGCGTTATATATAAAACATACATTTAAAGTGTTTATACTGTATGTGGAGGCTAAGATGTTGAACATTTATTTTACATTTACATGAATTTGACCAGCAGATGTCGCCAGCATGCCGTATTTTTATAAGATTTTAATATGAGGCGTTTCAAACATTCACATGAAATGTCAACATGGGTGACCCTATCTGTGAAATCCAGCCTAAAGGCTCATAATCTTATTATTTTCACAGTATGTTCTTTATATTATGTATAATAATTTTATGTAGAAAACAGTAAATCACAAAAAAATGTCTTTAGCTTTATGTTTTAGAACCAGAGGGGCGTAAGCGACATTTCATCGACTTTACAGAAGACCCAGAACAAAAAATATACCATAGTTTGATCTGACTTTGTGTATTGATTTCAATCTTTTATAATAAAGATGTTACACATATGGATGACAGTGTACTTATTGAACAGCATTTAAACATTTGCTCAGAAGAAAACCAAAGTCACAAAACCAGAAGTCAAGGCTTCTAATGAATAACTCCAAATTTATTAAGATTTCACTGGTGTCATTTTGGCATTAGACTTTCATTTGATATACAGTATATATATATATATATATATATATATATCTCCTCTTCACCGAAAATGTCACCTACACCCCTTTGGTTCTCACCCCTCGATATGACATATCAGCAAATGTTTTATCCATAGAAAACACAACACAGCACAAGGTAATTGTCTTGAAAAAAATACAATACTCGCAATAAAAATGTTTTTATATATAATACATTTGTCCATAGTTTCCATGTATCTCCATTTATTAAAATATTCATTAAAATGATAGTTCATCTAAAATTCTGCATTTATTTTACTGTCATGTCATTCAAGACAAAGAATTTAAATGACTCTGTCTTCAGTTGAACACAAAAGAAGATATTTTAAGAAATGTCTCAGTGGTTTTGTGTTCATACAATGCAAGTCAATGGAGGCCAGTGTTGTTTGGTTGACAACATTGTTCAAAATATGTTCTTTTGTGTTCTGCAAAAGAAAGAAAGTCATAACAGGAAGATGAAAGAATTGTCATTTCTGTGTGACATATCACTTTAAACTTATATGCAGTTATATAACAGTCTTTTTAACCACTAGGTGGCTCTGTGTTCAAGTAAACTGCTCAACAGAGAAACAATATTGTTGCTGTTATGCAGTGCGTATCATTTTTAGTTCTCGCAGGTAGAACCCATAAATAATGCAGCAAAAGCCCAAATAGTTCCTATCTTGCTGTTTAGCGCTACTTAAGGTCTAAAGATCAAATGGATCTTTGACTAACATCTTTAGTAATTTGAGTGACACCTGACCTGACCTGACTTTAACTTGCATCTTCCTTCGGCTACATGATTTTTGTCATCCAGCAGTTTGGCTAACATTCAGAAAACGTTGTGCTTTACAACAGCTGCATGGTTTCCTCCTGACACACACAAATACCTCAAACACTACTGGACGTAAACATTAACTCCCTGTCTCCATGACAACAGTGTCTTCAGCTCTTCAGATTCACTGTCATATTCACGATTCAATCCTGCTGCTTCACTGTTAAAAACAGAGTTCAATTCAAAAGATTCCCAAAATATTATTTCATTCACTTTTACTTGACTCTGCCGTTACTCTTACATGATTGAATACAAACTTATCTTTGATTACAGTTTAAACCTCAACAAAACCTCTGTCTATTTCTATTGAACTGAGATGTTGCAGGACATAGATCCTCATAACTCATGCGTGTTTTTGGACAGCTGTTGTCTCTGCCTTGTGACTCGAGTAAAAATAACAATGATTATTGCTTGCTGCAAATAGTCTGCTGCTCTATAAGGCTATACATATAGATTAGAAAAGTCACACGGATTTTGCTATCATTCACAGATTTTCACTTATCACACCAATTTTGCAGTTTGTCATCTTATTGACTAATTGGTTATTTTCCGCTTAGTCTTTGGATCCTTTTAGAGCCGAATGAAGTAAATCTTCCTGACTTTTCCTTATTCATGGACATGCTCAGTTCTGACACAACTCTCCGTTGCTATTTATAAAGAACGGTTTGTTATGTAACATAGCTCTGCGTCCTCTTTTGTGTCTTTTTGTAGTATTGTGTTACTTTATATCTGACTATAGATTAAGTTAATGTAGCGGCCTCTCTAGGCACTGGTTTTGTTACTTACTTTTGTGACAATATAGCCCAAAATGAATGTATGCGTTCTATATGCAGTTTTTTTTCTCCCTCACTGAAATCTCCCTAGCAGCAGATGTCACTATTCATACTCAGCCAAGATTGGATGCTGGTAGCTTTGGATATCTCATGGTGAGACTAGCGTTGAAGAAAGGGATATGATGCTCTCAAGGCTGTCTGGAAAGACACATTGTTTTGATGTGTTAAGCTGACCTGACATCACAAGGGTCCTGACAGCTGTGTACAGGAATTAAAACCAGCCTGAACAAAAAATAGCAAGTGTCAATTGTCTTATTGGATACATTTTCTATTTAATAATAATATATGTTTATTTTTTATAGCGCCATTCAAGAACCCAAGGTCACTTTATTTGCCTCTAGTTGTTACATTTATGCATTTGACAAGATGGATTTGCCTAAAGTCTACATTTGATCAATTCATGTACAATTAACAGCACAGTTGGTTACATTGGAGGTGGTTTGTAAAAATCAATTCAATTCAATTCAATTTAATTCAATTCAATTTTATTTATGTAGCGCTTTTTACAATGTTACATTGTTTCAAAGCAGCTTTACAGGAAGAAATACAAAACAAAACGAAAAACACAGAGAAAGGTAAAATACGATACAGTACAGTACATGTTATAGAAAGAGCAAGACCATTCTAGTAAGCGATGTTAATGGAATTTACAGAATCTTAATCTAATATCAGCATTCTCACGGCGAGCAAGCCAACACGGCCCAGTGGCGAGGAACCCAAACTCCAATGATGAATAAAAAAGAAACCAGGAGGGCCAGGTCTCCTCTGACATGTTACAGCTGCACTCAGTAAATCTGAGTTAAAGTTACTGAGTAAATGTTTTTGGTTAGTGAGGAGGGGATAGTAGTATCAATTTATTCAATGACATTTGTTTGTTGGGGCTGCTTTTGTGACCAATATCAAACAACAGAGAAATGTTTTAGGCAGGGATAATAATAGAGGCAAAATGCAACTGTGCAGCTACAACTTCAAACTGCTATCATGGAAAAAAGATACCAAGTATTGTAAATACTGGTTAGCATTAAAGCATTAAAGAACAAGTGGTCAACCTTTGCTCTTGGTTGGTGATGGAGATTGCCTGAGCTTGAACTGGGATGATCAGTCAGCCGGCTCTCACTGGAGGATGTAACGTGATGATCAAAAAACAGCTTTACTTCTTTATATAAAACTCAATACACCTCTATTCTGTTCATCTGTGCAATGTGTCGCCCAAGGCACACCCTGAACCCAGTACTCAACTGATTGAAATTCTTCACATTTTCTCTGTCCTTTCCGCTCTTACTGTAGTTCCAAAGGACATTTTCTCGTTGTGCTTCGATCGTGGCAGTTCGGTCACAGGCTGCTGGGTGGACCCAACCCAGAGCTTCAACAACCTCTTTTTGGTCTCTCTAAATATGTACTTTGTAATTAGAAACACAGACACACATTCCCTCAGGATTTTCCTGCAGTCCAAAACTGTCTGAAACCACCTTATTTAGGTCTGCTTGTCTTGCTTCATGTCTTTGTCTAGAACAATAATGTCTTTTTATAAAGGAAATGCACAGAGACTTGCCCAGTCATTGTTTGAGGAAGACGTTTAGGTTATTCTTAGTCCAGCTTTCTTTAGTGGCCTTGCTGTCTTTTATTTTGCCTATTTTCTTTTATTCGGCCTACTGTTGTGTCTCCTGCCAAGTTTCCCAAGTGCGTTTGAAATGTGAGACCTCCTCGTGCGGTTCTTCACAGCTTGTATAATGGAATCTTATCCTCATATCCTGAGTTTGTGGTGTTAAAAACTTCTCAGATGCTCTGTATATGGGTGGTCCTCCATAAAGACTCCACCAATGAAAACCCACCCTTTTCTTTCTGCCCCATTTCTTTCTGCCAAGACGTCAAACTTGGATTTTCATTCGGATGTTTAGGTGACGTGCTCTCATGTTAATAAGCTTTCTCTCATCTTTGAAGAAAACATCAAAGCTTAATACTGAACCTGGTGTCGTTTTAAGCAGGCAATATAAAGTGAAGATACTTGTTTGCGTCTTCTCATTTACAATAAATGTGATTCACTGAATGAGTAATGTGAAATGACCCATCTCCTCCACAGAGATCAGTTATGTAACATAGCCAATGCCACAGAGGGGCATCTGTTTTTGTGGTCTGGTAAAGATTTGATAAAGATCTTTGAGGTCAGGATGTTTATGCACTAGCACTGGAATTTTTTTGGCAATAGCCAAAAAACATTGTACGGGTCAAAATTATAGATTTTTCTTTTATGCAAAAAATCATTAGGATATTAAGTGAAGATCCAGTGTTGGGTGTAACTAGTTACTAAGTAATTAGTTACTGTAATTTAATTACTTTTTCCCTTGAAAAAGTAAAGGAAGGGATTATTCTTATTTTTTCTGTAATTTAATTACAGTTACTTTTGATGTAATTAAACTAAATACTTTGTGTAATATGTGTGTGTGCAGAAGAGGAATTGACATCAAAATTCAAAGTCTAACTTTAAAATCCATGCTTTAATGTATAATTCTCACATTTGTAATTAATAATAATACTTTATGTAGTTTTATATTATTTATTTGAATGAATTAAAAGAGCCGTTTCATGTCTATCCTTGAATCACTTAACTCATCAAGGTTGATGTAGGATATAGAAAGTAATTAGTAATAAGCAATTAAATACTTTTTGAAGAGAGTAACTTGTACAGTAATCTAATTACATTATTGAATATGTAATTAGTAACTAGTAATTAATTACTTTTTCAGAGTAACTTACCCAACACTGTGAAGATCATGTTCCATGAAGATATTTTGTACATTTCCTAACGTAAATATGTAAAAGCGTTATTTTTGTGAGTAATATGCTATGCGAAGGACTTAATTTAGACAACTTGAAAGGCGATTTTCTCAGTATTTAGATTTTTTTGCACCCTCAGATTCCACTCCAGAGTTTTAAATAGTTGTATCTCGGCCAAATATTGTCTGTTATATATCAATGGAAAACTTATTTATTCAGCTTTCAATTGATGTATGAATCTCATGACCCATAAGGCTGGTATTGTTGTCCAGGGTCACATATAGTTAAAAGGAAAGTTCATCCAAAATTAAAAAAAATCTTTCATTATTTATTCAACCTCATGTTATTTAGAACCTGTATATGACTCTTTCTTCTGTGGAACACAAAAGGAGATTTTTTGAGAAATGTCTCAGTGTGTTCATCCAATGGAAGTCAACGGAGGCCGGTGTTGTTTGGTTACCATCATTCTTCAAAATATCTTCTGTTGTGTTCTGCTGAAGAAAGAAAGTCCATGTCCAAGTCCATGTCATTCCAAGTTTGGAATGACATGAGGGTAAATAAAAATGACATTTTTGGTTTATTATGCCTTTAAGGTCTCCGTATCTTTTGTCAAAGCTCAGTCCATTTGAGTCTCATGGTGTGTGGATTGTCTTTGTGATGACAACGACCAGCAACACAGACTCACTGGTGTTTTATTTTTAGACTGTTGACAGTGATCAGAGGATGTGGTTCTGGTGCACGATGGAGATCTTTGGTGCCGTATTCATCAACGATTCCTGGAGTCTAGTTCATTTAACATAGTATAAGAATGATTCTGAATTATGTGCAAAAGCCTTTATTTGTGTCTTAAATTTGTATCTTTTATTTAAAATTCCAATGCCATTCCCTTGCTTAGCCTGGTTTTTAAAGAAATCTGCATTTCTTTACTGTTCCATCTTTTTGGACAAAGATGTTGGTTTGAGTTCAGATACAGTAAGTCGTGGGGACAGTGAGTTCCCCAGGCTGTTTGCTGAGGCATTCCAAACAGGTAGAGAGAGAGAGAGAGAGAGAGAGAGAGAGAGAGAGAGATACGAGAGAAAGCAAGAGTGAGAAAACAGGTTTTCCTGGTTGTGAGCCGGAGCTCAATGCTAGAGATGGTTAATGGAAAAAAGACAGAGGAGGAGCTCAGCCCCACATTCCACAGTCTCCCTACTGAAACCATAGCGCTCTCCCCCCCAGACCTCAGTGTGTGTTCCCTACTTCTGCTTTTCATATGAGAGAGTCAGCTCCACTTGGAAAGGAAGCATCCATTCCTACACCACAGGGGCTGACGGGTTAGCCAGTCCAGAGAAACCAACGTTCTCGATTCCTCTCCCCCCGTTTTTTCTTTTGATTAGACTAATCCTGAAAAGGAGGGGGGCACGGGGGAG
This sequence comes from Triplophysa rosa, assembly GCF_024868665.1. Taxonomy (NCBI): domain Eukaryota; kingdom Metazoa; phylum Chordata; class Actinopteri; order Cypriniformes; family Nemacheilidae; genus Triplophysa; species Triplophysa rosa. The sequence continues at coordinate 9,014,664 of NC_079911.1, read as the reverse complement.
TAATCTGGCAGCCAGCTGATCTCTGCTTTGGTATTCTGCGCTCTGAGAGCCGAGGAAGAAGGAAGCAGAACTCTTGTCCTGTCTCAGATAGAGGAAGCTGAGAGAGAACTCGACTCGTGAGAGGTTTCCGCACACAGCAGGAAGCTCTGAGGCTTTTGCGAAGAAAACATGAAGCTCGGCTTTGAGACCACGTGAAGCACTGCCTCTGAGAAAAACATCTGCGAGAGAGGAGGAGAGAAATAGGGAAGAGTGACTCACTTGTTTGGATTCGGACAGAAGGTGTTCCTGAGCGAAAGGTCCGAGATGTCTTGGCTGTCACCCGTACAGTGGGCCAAATGGACCTGGTCAGCCGTTAGAGGAGGAGGGGAGGACGACGGTGAGACGGATTCAGGGATGGACGACGAGCCCCTCATGGAAGAGGCGCAAGAAGCTCTGACAGGAGATCAGGAGGACGAAAGGTCTAATGGCTGCAGGCAAGTCTAGAACCTTCTGCCTTGAGGTTGGGATGTGCTGTTAGAACGGTGCTAAGTTTGGGTTTCAGGTTGCCTTTGAGAAATGAAGTGGGGGATATCTCATATCTGTTCTTAGACGCTCTTTAAGTCTTTCTCCTAAACCGTGATCGCATTCACACAGATCTAAGATGACTCTAGAAGGAAACCTTTGAAAAGATGCCCTCACCGCCACCTGTTTAAGTCAGATGAAGGCGCTAACTGTTGTGTATGCTTTGCAGACAGCCACGGCTTAACCGTCAGCCACATGGATCAAAGCATGTCAAAGATCACAAGCACTCGATGTTGATGTCTGTTGGTGCTCTAGTGAAAATACCTGTTACATGTGTTTGTTTAGCAAGTGTAGGTTTGTTTGTGGGTGTATTGGGGGGTTTCCTTAGGAAGTGTGTTTGGGTCAGTGTTCAGCTGTTAAGACTAATGTGTCCCTGCGCTCAGATAAAGATCAGAATGTTACTGTTCTCTTATCCCAACCCCCCGACTGTGACACGGCTAATTTCTTTGCTGTAGATGATAACACTGCCTTTACCTTCACTGTTTTCTTGAGTGAAAAAGAGAAAACATGTTTGGCCTAACCTAAAAATTGAAAAGTATTATTCAACTCCTCATGTATTATTCAATGTATTTTTTATAGTATATATTAACAATGTATTTTTATATATTATATATATATATTATATATATATTATTTTAATATTGTAATAATATTAGATACAGAATGAACATATTAAATATTTATTTTATTTATTATTTATTAAATGTAATTAATGTTATTTTTATAATAATGTGTTATATATATATACACCAAAATAAAAAGATAATGTGTTTTATATATATATATATATATATATATATATATCAAAAATTGTGAAAACAAACTGTTTATAATATATTACTTTATTTTATTCATATTTATTTCATAATATAAACTATCATAAGAGATGTTTATCTTCATAATTTCTTCCAATTTTTTCGCTATGTATACATTAGGACACATGTACGGTTTATTTGTCACGTTGCGCCGGTGTAGACACGGTCTTAGAAATTGTTTAACGTTTAGTTTGTGCATCATTTGGAGCTTTGCTTGCTCTAAGCTACGTTGTTGACATCCTGCGTTGTGGGAAAGCTGTCTGCTAACATTCCTTTCCTAAAGGACTCCTTTCTTGTCCTCACACCTCGAAGTCTGAGAGACACCGCAAATTAATCACTACACAAACCTGAACAATGGCCCAAAAGATTTGTAAGATCCTGTCTTTGAACGAGACTTGCAAATACACCCAAACATGTTGCTCTTGTCTTTGGAGCTAGCTGGGTCAAAACCAGAAGTATGGGTTGTGCCGGCAGGGATTCTTTGAAAACCACAATGATTTAATGTGTTGGGTTTGGGGTTGAGAAATAAGTGGTTGTTGGGTGGGAGGAACAACATTTTTCCAATATCTTATTCTTCCTTAAGGAATTATGAACCCAACAATTCTATTGCTGTTTAAGCACCCTCATGTCGTCCCTCAAAAATCCTTCCTCGTTTTTGTTTTTGGTAAACCGTTTCTTTAAATCGAAATTTAATTTGTGTTTTTGGGAAGCTTTGTGGCCTTGTTTGCTGATCTAGTAGCGATTACTTCTCTAACAGTAGCAGGGGACGGCAGGTGGCCAGTGCAACAGGACTGGGCAGTTCTCCCAGAAGAGAGGGACAGAATTTACACAAACACACACATGATTCACAATTCTCCCCTTTCAGATCAAGCCCAAGGCCTTTATGCTCCGCTGTGTGTGTGTTCATCTAGAAAGCTCTCCAAACCAGCACAACAGACACATACATTAAAGAAATAGTTCACCCAACCTTAGAAATTATGTCATCATTTATAAACCCTCATTCAAAACCTGTACATGACTCTTTCATCTGTGTAACACAAAAGAAGATCATTCGAGAAATGTCTTAATGGTTTGGTGTCCATACAATTGATGTCAATGGGGATCAATGTTTTCTTTTGTGTTCTGCAGAAGACAGAAAGTCGTACAGGTTTAAAATGACATAAGGATGAACATTGAGCCATGCAAACGAAATGCGTTATTAAATATCTATATTAAATTAAATAATATGTCAGTTGATGCAAAAAGAAACCTTCAATCCTAAATCACGTGAAATGCCTTTTTTTATCAGTGCAGTACACATTTTAGAACTGTGCTGTTACCAACGACACTGATTTTCTTCCTGTCCCATCAGTTCGGATTCAGAGGGTCAGTTTGAGACGCCTGAGGCTGAGACGCCCGTCCATCAACTACTTAAAGAACCACCACCACTGGATCAACCAATCACAGAGACAGGTAAAAAACCTAGCTTAGCTCAAAACAGCTGAAAGGCAAATAAAAAACAGTAGTGTCAGAGATGCCACAGAGCACCTGTCGCAACACGCGCCTCTCTTCCTCACATAAGATACAAGGTTGCCATAGCAACAAGAGGAGAGTATCTCTCTAAAGGATGCGTTGATATATGTATGCGTGGTTTATGTCTGATCTTTTTAATCTTTTTTTCATTTTGTTTGTTGATTATTGCAGCAGTAGTGTTGGGAAATTGTGATTCATTTCAGTGAATCACTTTGTTTGGAATTTGAATAGTTTGTGTCACAGAAAATAGAATAGAAACCTGAGTTACATCATATATTTTGTACCTCACATAGATGAGCAGTGATAAACAATATCTACCTGTTTCTTAAGTGTTTTTTGCAAAACACTTTAAGTTCTTTATATTTTCCTCTCTGCTATCATACACAAAAATCAGGGGAGTGCAGCCTATCACTTTAACTCAAAACAGCTGCTTCCTCTGCCTTTTAAGAATGTATCCACCCATTAAAACCTCATAAACGCTCTACAATCTGACTACTCGCTAGCATCAAGCTTATACACAACACATGGGTTGATATTATTTTTTCTGGTTGCAGTCTCTAGGTGAAGTACTGATTGTTTCTCCAGTTAGAAAGAGGTTCTGCATTAAAGAGATTTAATACGTTTTTTTCCCCAAAGGGTGAGGCAGTATTACATGTGTTTAATGGCATGGAGGCAGTTTTGAGGTTGGAAACTAGAGGTTTGGCTAAGGAGAGGCCCCTGACCCAGTGTGGGAACAGCACACAGCTTGGAATTCAGAGGTTTGGTGTGGAACAAAAGCATCTGCTCTTCTCTGAGCACGCTTATCAATAGACAAGGTCAAAGGCCTGCAGCGGAGAACGTCATGTGATTAATCCTTTTCCCTTTCTTTCTAAAACACATTTAAGTGCTAACTAGCATGCATGCTAACTCACTTCACCCTTTTAATATAACTTGATTGTTTTATGCAATGCATAAATTAAATTTTTAAGGTCTACGTGTCGTGGTTTGGATCGCTTACACAGACAGTAAAAGTATGTCTCCAGCTGAGAGCACAATGACCCTTGCGCTGTCTCACAGCTGAACACACAGGACCAACGGCAGCCGTCTGGTACACTTTTTAGAAGTCCTCATGTGTCCCATTCACCCCATGCATTGGCATGAAACTGAATTTGCGATAGTGTTTTCTTCCTCTCAAATCATGACACATCTAAGTAAACGGCTTCTAGGATGAGAAAAGGCGTAGGGTGGAACCTGATCTCAGTATTTTAGAATTGATTGAATTGTTGAAAGCATGGCCATTGGACAGTCAGTATCGTCCCGCCCTCATGCCGAGACATACGCCCAATTCACATACTATCCGTCTTAATTAGTATTCGAAATAGAATTAGTATGTCCCAAATAGTAGTATGCTGAAATGAGCATTCTTAAAGTACCCGGATGTTAGGGCTGTGCAATATTAAAGAAAAATGCGATATGCGATAGCATGTTGAATAATGCAATATTCGATATGTGATACAATATTTCTTTTTTATTTAAATCAATTTAAATGGCTTTAAAATATATTGAAAAAAAAAGTAAAAAATATTCTGATAGTGGCATTTTGTTCAACCATTGTGTAGTGTTAAAAAAATTTGAAACAGGAAGCTCTTTTGGACTAATTTTGGATCAGTGTTGTTTACATCATCCAAAGTGGTCTATACGTAACTTTTTGAATTTTTAAAATAATTCAGTTATTGCAAAATATTTTTACACATATTTGCGATATTTAGATCATTTCAATATATTGCGCAGCCCTACCGGATGGTCTACTGTTTCCGGTGAAAATTCGAAGTCCATGAACACTCAAATGGCTTATATTACCCACAACGAAATAGGAGAAAAATGTAAGCATAAAGTAAACATTACATAAGAAGTAATGCATGAATAATTACTTAAATGCAAAGAAGAGATGTATTTTGATGTTCATGACAGTAAGCGATCAGAGTGTCGTCTAGGCAACAATGGCCTGTTCTGTTTTGCGTTAGTATGTCCCAGAGCGTGCATACTGTTTTGCTACACAGCACGCTAAAATGCATATACTACTTTTCCATTAAAAACAGTACATACTTTTATGGCATAGTATAAGTAGGCGAATTGGGACACAGCAGAAGAGATGTCGAGAGGGGAGGGGAAGTTTTTGATGAAAGATTATGAGGGCACATAAATAAAAAAAGAATAATAACCTGCACGGATGAATAATTTATCATAAACTGCAATATTGCGTAAAAATGAACAGTTTTGATTTCACGGTGACTATAAATCCTGCCGTACACTGAATGTAATGATACATAAACAAACCCAGTTCGCTCATGCATGCTTTCATTTTTACAGATCTTGTGTGCATAATATATTGTGATGGTATAATGGTCGTTCCAAGGATGTTTTTCATTATTTTTATATTACATAATCAAAAACACTCTGGAATGTCTCCCCACAGGGTGGAGATTAAGCATTTGTGTTGGAATTGATGAGCTCACGCTGTCCAAAGCAACGCCTGCTCTGTTTCGATGAAATAAACATTGTCGAGCCATCACACTAACACCACAAAGAGGAAGCTCAAGTCACGGCCGCTAGCGCTGGTTGCATAACCAATCGCAGTAGATTTTCAGTCATTGCTGTGGCATGCTTTACAAACTGCAACTGTTTTTTACATGTACTATTTAATGCCTAAACCTGATATGTAGATATTCAAAGAATGCCTAGAAGATGTAAACTGCAAAATCAGCAATGCCTTATTTGTTGACCCAAGTTGAACCTACAACCTTCCAGTTATCAACTCAGATGATACTAACTACTGCTACAATGTTTATGGACTTCTATGCGCTATATTGTCTGACATTATGTAAGACAGACAGCAAAAGGATAGATAGTAAAAGAGAGATGGTGCATTCCATCTTTCTCCAAAAGTTCAGCCACTGCAGAACGAAGCTTATCGTGTTCATGAGTGAAGAGGAGGAGTCTTGACCTCTGTAAGTGATGACAGGGACGGTCAAAGAATCTTTCAAACTAGTGCTGATCATAGTGTTTGTGGTGTCCTTGACGGAAAGGGCTGACTGCCATCTCAGTGAAGAGTGAAGGACGATGAAGCAACGAAAGTGTGGAGAAAGTCATAAAGAGAAAGTTTGATTTTGGCAAGAGGTAAAGGAGATTGGACATGGACATGAGAGGGGACTCTGTGGAAGGTCTGTGGGTGGAATATTAGCATTACAATGCTGAAGTCTAGTTCCTCAAAACACTGGTTGAAAAAGCAGAAGTTTTTGTATTTAAAATAGAACTTGATCATAGATCCTAAATGTCGCTTTGCATGTAATGAACGAGATCTTCAGAACATTTAGTTGTTTCTTACCACACTACTACTTAAGACTTAGAAATAGATCTTAACTCTGAGAACCTCTCATCGTCTCTCCTGATCATTGGACATAATCTTAGATAAATATTTGAAGCGTGAATATTTTGAACAGATAACAAGCAACCCTATTCTAAGATGTCTCAATGTGAGGTCAGTGTGAAGTCATACTCATTTATAAATGTGCTATCTCTTGTCGCTTAGCAACAGGCTGTTGCATCTTAACTGGCGATGACTGTCAGCGGTTGAGCAGCAAGTCAATAAGAAGTATCTCAAAATGGCTGCTAGAAGTGTTTACATTATTTCACATGCAGATCCGTGATGGTTATACATAGTTGTGTTAGGAGTTTTCGCAATTGTGGGTCTTTCCAGTACATCCGAATTTAAAATCCTGCATCTCCCAGCCCACGATTGTGCTTGATAGTCACATAGGGGTGTTGAGTTTTTAATACATCTTGCAGACAGGAGAAATGCGACTATTGTTAAAGTGCACCCTGAGTGGAGCATTTCCTGCCTTTCCTGTCATAAGGAAGTCTGTCCTTCAAATATCCCCCGTAGCTTAAACAATAGAACATATGTGCTCTAGGAACATGTGAAAGGAAAAATGTAAACACATTGAAAGTACATGAACTTTTAGTATATGTGACCCAATCCGTGAAAACCCAGCTAAAGTCTTTTTTTGTGATTTAAAGGTCTAGTGTATGAAATTTAGTGGCATCTAGTGGTGAGGTTGTGAATTGCAACCAACGGCTCACTCCACCCCTTTCGAAGCACTAAAGTGGCTGACACAGGACTAAGATGTCGTCAAATTTTTGTTTCTTTGCCGAAGGAGATAACGTATTTACCAAACACGTTCTGTAGAGCAGTTTGTCCGTTTAGGGCTACTGTAGAAACAACATGGTGAATTCCATGCAAGGGAACCCGCAATGTATGTACAGTAGATAGAAATAACTCATTCTAAGGTAATAAAAACATAACGCTTCATTATGTAAGGTCTTTATACACCTCTGAAGATAAATATGATACTAAAGGATAAAAAATACAAAGGTGCAGTTAGTTATTTTCAAGTGTGCCTAGTAAGTACTGTATATTACAATTGTGTACGGTACATTTTTATAACCTTAAAAAATATATGTATTTACATAAAGTATAAGAGTATAAGATATTGCACTGAAATGTCTTGCACTTAACAGCTAGGATAGGTAATGGTGGATGTGCTAGCTGTTCAAGATTCATCTTTCATTCATCATTCAAATTTGTAACAAATTTTCTGTTGAATGAATTGTAGCTTGTCGCATATTGCCTCGGCTGGTGTTGACAAAACCTCTAAAAAACACGGATAGATATCTTTTCTAACGTGTTAGTCTGGTGTGGACACAGTTTAAGAACAACTATTAACTTCTATCTTCTTTTTCGTTCGGCAGAAAATTATTTAAGTCAGTTGACCTCCATCACCCGGAACCTGACCCTGGTCGAGAGCTTTCCTGAGGATGCACATGCCCCGGTTGCGTTCCAAACCAGTGTGGACCCCAGCCCGACACTAAAATTGAAGAACCAGACTTCCCCTCCCGTCATGGATGCAGACCAGCCCGATCCGTCAGAAACAGGACAGACAGATGACACGGAGCCCATCTGCAATGGTCACATCAAAGAAGCTTCCTCCAAACCACAGACTAAGTCCCTCAAGGCGAGACCTCCTTCACTCAAGGTGAAGGCCCCTCTTAATACTGTAGATCCCAATGAGGTAGACGACGAGCCGCCGATACTTCCAAAGGAAAGTTATAACTTCGATCCCAATCAGTTCACAGACACAGTCAATCCATTCGCCTCTGGAGGTTTTGAATTGCAGAACTCCCCCCCTGCCAACGGCAGTATTCCCAAATCTGAGTTTACAGACGAAATATCCGCACAACCGGTTAAAATGGAGTTACGACTTGATGATGGGGAAGCCAAGAAGCCCTCACCCAAGAAGCTTGGAAAGAAGACAAGCAGCAAGCTGACTGCACCGAAAAAGCAGCGACCAAAAGCTTCAGAGACATCATCAAAACAAAACCAGCCACTATCTGAAAGCACGGCCACTCAGAACGTTGATGATATTCCTATTCCTAAAAAATCCTACAACTTTGATCCAGATAAGTGGGATGATCCTAACTTTGATCCTTTTGGAGGGGGCAATAAAATGAGCAATCCGCCCACGCTCCCTGAGGAATCGTATCATTTTGACCCTGATAACTTTGATGACTCTGTTGATCCTTTCAAGCCATCGAAGAATTTAGGGGGCAATGACACGACTAAACCTGCGACTGAGACGAAAGCAGACAAATGCAAACCAGAAGGCACACCGGAGCAGAGGAAGAAAGTAGGACAGTCTATAAAGAAAAACAAAGACAGGATCATCACGTGAGTGGCAGTCGATCAGACGGGCAAAATGTGTGTTGATGTGTATTGTCATGTATCTGTGGCTTTATGTTGCATCTGTACCTTACCTTAACAATAATTACTCAATTTAACCCACTAACGCTGGTTTGATTTTGGCCTACACACACGTCATATGTACCTTTTTATTTTAATTATTTTTATTAATTATGGCAGCTTTATTTTTTAACATCGCAGCTCAACAACAAGGCCATTGCACATTGAGTCCGAACTTTGCGTCCAAAATTTCTGCACGATAAAAAATAAATACGACCTCACTTTGTGTCAATCACATTACACACTGCCGTCATAAATAAAATTCGGACTGGGTTCGATTTTATGCGTTTTTCGCATCCGTAGCAAACATTTTGAGAGACGTTTTGACAATTCAGAGACACCGTACAAACGAGCGCCAAATACGAAAAAAACATACGAAAATTTCGGACTGTATGTGCAAAGACCTTCAGTCTTTTATACTTTTGGGGCCTGTTTACATGCCAACTTTTTTGACGAAAAACAAAAATCTTTTTAAAATGCCAACTTTTAAAAACGGGTTTCAAATTGCACATGTTTAAAAATTTGAAAACCACAAAAACGTGAATCTGTGAAAATGATGTCATGCATATTGCGTATTCAGTCTGGGTTGCATGGTGTATCGGTGGTGCGGTAGCTTATCGCGATACTAAAGCTTCAAAATACCCGTGATGCCGCTCTGTTTTTTAAACGGTAGTATCGTAGAACCGTTGGCTAAGTAATGTTGCATATGCGCATTAACGTTCATTTGAACACTTACATCTGCAATTTGCGGTGTTTCTATTCTAAATGAATCTGTATTTTGAACGACTCTGACGAGATAATGATTCAGTGAGTCATTCATCAAGACACTTGCTTCGTTCTTGAATAAATCAATCATAACGAATTGGTCGAATGATTCACTGACTCGGTATAAAATTGCTGCTAGCTACTGGCCGTTTTAGTTTCACATTTAAAAGCAAGCCAACATTTCCCTTTATAAACATTGCAGTATATAAAATTTGTCGCACATTTGAATTAGTTCCCACATGAAAATGTTCTAGTGCACTTTAGTATTACTATAGTAAACCTTCCTAGTGTTTTTGAGTCTTACCATAGTAAATATTAAAGTTAGGGTAATTTTTCCCAGACACGTCCTGGCCAGGAATTCGGGTGCGTCCTCCTGAGGTCGCATTTGTCCATCAAATATGCCATTGAGGTTGATTATTTCGGGGGGGGTTCAGAAAAGCTACCTTTCAAGGTAAGAATGAAACTACAATGATTATATGTCTTAAGAGAAATAACCTCTGGAGGACACACCCGAAATCCTGGCCAGGATGTGTCCGGGAAAAATGGCACGTGGTCACCCTAATTAAAGTGCACTACAGTATTTGCTACAATTTATCCAGTTACTATAGTTTTTTTAATAAATTGTTGTCGTGTAAATTGTACTTTGCTGTCTATGTTTAATCAATTCCCACATCTTGCTTCTGTTAAATGATCCCATCCCATTCCCCCTCCAAACTTAACTCCTATTTGTGTGTGGCACTATAACCCCACCATGCTCCTCTCTTGCCTTCTACCTCTGTCATACTGTCCTCAGGACCACTGAGCAAGTGCAGTTTCTCTGTGTTTTATTGTAAGTATCCTCTCCTGCCCTCCTTTCCGGCACTCCTGCACTGTTAATTCTGTCACGTTGCATCTGAATTATCATCTGAGCTGTTGTACAAATAGTAAAAACAAACTAGGGCAGGAGCATGGTGTATTTATTTATTTATTATATTCTAACTGTCCAGCAGAGAGAATTGATTTAGTCTTTGGGCTGTTGGTTAGGACTTTCAGATTTAACCCAGATTTGATAATAGGGATCAATATACAGATGGTCTGTTTTCCAAACAAGAAACAAAAAGAGTTATGTAGGCTCTGTTTTTGAATGGTCTTACATTTATATTATGCAGTTTAATGCTTGTAGTGCATTCAAGTATACATGTGATCAGTTTGTGTTGTAGCCTACATCTAGAAAACAAGGTAGCTGTTTTCTTAGTTGAGAAAAATTAAGCTTATAGAGTTTCATTGGACACACATGCTGGCCCGCCGTTAACTTCTGGTCTGTGTTTGGTTATAATATAACTTCAATTTATTTTATATTTATTTTATATGAATTTATATTTTATTGTATATTAATTGTATTGAATTATATTAAAACTATTCAACAGTTATCGATTCTTTGCGGAGGTCTAAGTTTGGGTCACACAACCGTCTATTTACTAAATTGTCAGAAGAGAGAGTAAACAAAACATTTCAATTCCAATAAATTATTTTATCTGTTCGATGTTCTTGGTGCTCTATAACACTAATAGGGAGACAAAAAACCTCAGTGTTTCTTGTTTTGTATACTGATGTTGCAATAACACTCTCTGCAGGAACCCATGTAAAGTAAAGACATATGAGAACGAGACACAAGTCCTGGATGTCTGCCATCAGGTAAGATTTTAATATTGACCAACAATCTTGGTGAGCATGTGTGTATTTATGTGCACTTTTGTGTAAGTGACTGTCAAGTCTTTATGTTGATCTTATATACTATATATATTTCATCTTGAATGTCCCGAGTAATTGAGCAAACATTGTTATTTAACGAGTGTTATTTTTTTATAGAATATTTTGTTGTGTAGATCCCATGTTTTCAAGTCTCACTTGCGTACAAGTCTGAGTCTGAAGTCTCATATACTGCATAAAGATCCTCTAGGTTTGCTTTATTGTCAAATATTTTATGGTTACTGCAGTGACTCAGCAAACATCCTCTCTCTCTCTCCTATGGTCCCTCTATAATCAAACCCTCTTCACACACAGTATGCCTTACCCATACATACATCATTAAAGTGTCTCCAGGCCATCAGCCCTTTTTAAACCAGGTCTCATGTGCTGTCTTGTGTGCATTATTCATGTGTGTGTGTTTGTGGCATGTAAACTGAACCAGGTCACTGCGTGCTCATGTGCTTTTGTCCCAATGGGTTTAAGACTCTAGATGGAGTCTCACCATTTTTTATTTCACAATTGTGTATTTTTAACGTGATCAGCTTTGCCACTTATTGACCTGATCTTTTGTAAACAGTGTCTGCCATAAGTGGAAAATCTCTAGGGATGAACCATTGGAGTGTATTACAGTTATTAGAGTAAATGGCTTAACATCTGTGTTCTGATTCGCAGGAGAAAGACGTACAGGATGATCCTGCAGCTGAGCTGCCCCACCGTGTTCAGCATGCCACCGATGAGGAGAAGTTAGCATCCACTGTCATGGGCCAGAAGGACGATGTGGAGGACTTTTTAGAGTGCATCAAAACAACCAAATGTAGCAAGTCAGTGGGTAAGAGATCTCCATCAACTTTAGAAGTCAGATGCTCCTCCATTAAATAAAAGCAAACTGGTTTGTAAAGTTTGTTAAAGTTAATTTAAATTACATAAAAATATATTTAATGGTCAAGTGTATGAAATTTAGCACCATCTAGGGGCTCACTCCACCCTCCCTTTCGAAGCACTACGGTGGCTGACACAAGACTAAGATGTCGTCATATTTTTGCTTCTTTGCAGAAAGAGAAAACGTATTTACGAAACGCGTTCTTTAGAGCAGTTTGTCATTTTAGGGCTACTGTAGAAACAACATGGTGAATACCATGTAAGGGGACCCGCGGTGTATGTAGATAGAAATAGCTCGTTCTAAGGTAATAAAAACATAACGCTTCATTATGTAAGGTCTGCATACACCTCTGAACACATAGTTATGTATATTATATTGCATTTCTGTCAATAGAAACTAAAAATTACAGATTGGACCTTTAATGCAAAGTTGCAACTCAATTCGAAAGAATAATTTTCATTCACAAACTACAGGTTATTATTAGTAGTGTTCTTGTTACAGCTCAAATGCTCTACTTATACTACTGCAGTGTTTATTCTGGAATAATAAATCGATAATCTTTAGAGACCTGGCCAATCTGTCACTAATGAGGTTTAACAAACATTGTTCTGTTAGGACGGACAGTTCTGGGCATTGTGCACACACTGAACTATTAAGAATCACAGAAAGGCTCACCAAGGAAAATAACAGCGCTCTGTTCCGTTGGCAGAGAACACCGGCTGCAAATCTCATTTTAATTTGCCCAGTAAACAAACTTGCCCCCATTAGGTTTAAATGAGAGCCACCAGAGAGCAGCAGTTTGGCAGGACCTCATTCTCCATCACGTGTAGCGCAGGTTTTAGTGGCAGAGATGGGTGATTCTGTCACACATTACCCACGGTTATCATGTTTAGACAACGTGAAATGAAAGGTTTAATCCATCCGTGATTCATTGGCGCTAATCCCCGAACACACACAGAGGTCTCATGAAAACAAAAACTTCATTTTGTATCATTTATTCATCCACATGTCATGACCTATATATTCAAACCTATATGACTTTCTTGAGCAGACGCAAAAGAAGATATTTTGAAGAATGTCGGTAACCAAACAACACTAATTTCTCGAAATGTCTTCTTTTGTGTTCCACAGATGAAAGAGTCATACAGGTTTTGAATGACAGGGTGAATAAATAATGACAGAATTTTTATTTTCAGGTGAACTAGCCCTTTAGATCATGTCATGTTGTCTTACATGCATATAGAAGGCCTTAATTACTCATATTTGTTAAATCTACAACAGATTCAGAAGAAGTTAACCCTAAAACAAATCTCATTCCTGTTATAGTTGCTTGTGCTGCCCTCTACTGGCTATCTCATGAATTATAGCAAATAATCACTTTTTATAGGCTGTTTGTACCAAAAAACTATTCTGTCATTTTTACCGTTTAAGGCTTTAAATACATCACCGTCACTTACAATATCACATTCAAAATATTAAACACTTTTTTAAGAAAATCATTTGTTTTTAGTCTGAGTTACCTTGTAGATGTGGGATAGTTAATAAAGTCAATAATCATCTGTCTTTCTTTTTGATCAGATCTGCCGGTTGGTATAACAGACCAGTTTGATGAGAAGGACCTCTCCTCTCCGGTAAGTTATGATTGATACCTGTATAATAGTAATAATAATACAAATAATATTGATCATATCTATTAAATATAGGATGCTTAGATAGTATTACCATCAACAACACCTAACAGAGGTGTGATATCTTTGTCTGTAAGACATTCATCATTATATCCCATTAGGAGGATTAGTGATGTCCATACGCCATAATCTACCCAAGGACAAGGACAATCACATGAGCTAATAAATAGGTCAAAGTATCTTATAGCAAAATCTGTCGATATAATAAAAATATATGTATCACGTTTCTGCTATTAGGATGATGATATTATTATTTCATGTACTCTGGCATATGTAGGCTTTGTTGCTAGCATGTGATAAGTTCAACTATATCAATGAATCAACCATAAATCAATGAATCAACTATAAAAGGAATGGCCGCATATTAAATTAATATGATTAAATATGAAATTGCATATTAAATTATGATTCATATCGATAGAATACATGTGTGCTCTACAGAGTGAGGAGCTGTGTAAGAGTCGTCCTGTAAGTTCTTCAGACAGTGATGTTGTAAAGAAGAGTCCAGGGCTGGATTCATTTCCTCTCAGTGAGATGGACAAGGCAGCAGTGCTCACACTGATCAGAGAAGAGGTATAAAACAAACACATGACCTGTGTCTCATTATAGCAGATCCAGATACACTGTTCTGAGATCTGTCTGATTCAACGTGTCAACACCACAAACATGGGTTGTTTATAAATTTGTATTTGTTAGCATTAGTTAATTCATTATCTAACATAAACGAACAATAAACAAAACTTCTACAGCATTTATTAATCTCAGTTTGGGTTAATTTCAGCATTTAAGGCTAAAATACACTACAAGACTTTTGCTCAGATTTTGCCCAGATTTTCAGTCTGGACTTGTTGCAGAAAGTCTGTGCCAGTGTGTAGATTTGATCAGTTAGTGTGTTTCTATCTGAAACTTTCAAAAAGTCTGCAAGTGTATGATGTCTTGTTTAAAAAAAATCTGTTCATATTTTAAAAGTCTTGTAGTGTATTCCAATCATTTGTAATACATTTTTTAAATCAAATGTTGTAACTTTTAACATTAGTTACATTTACATTTAGTCATTTAGCAGACGCTTTTATCCAAAGCGACTTACAGAGAGTTCAGGGAGCAATAAGCGATATGTCATACAGGAGCAATAATACAATAGGTGCCAATACAAAGTTACTAGTTTCAACAAAAGCCAGACCACTACCTGTTGAGAGAAAGGTTTTTTTTTTCTTTTGTCTGTCAAGTAGTACGTTCACAGAAGAGATGGGTTTTAAGTAGTTTTTTTTAATGTTGTGAGATGTGGTTGACCGGACTGAGTTAGGAAGAATGTTCCACCAGGAAGGAGTTGTGAAGGAGAATGAGCGGGAAAGCGATTTACTGCCCTTATGAGAAGGCAATACAAGACGCCGCTCGTTTGCTGAACGCAGGGTTCTTGATGGGATGTAGGAGTGTAGGAGGGTGTGAAAGTATGCCGGTGCAGATCCAGTGATAGTCCTGTAGGCAAGCATTAGTGACTTGAATCTGATACGGGCTTCAACCGGTAGCCAGTGGAGAGAGATGAAAAGGGCCGTCACATGAGCCCTTCTGGGCTGTTGGAAGACGAGGCATGATGCTGCGTTCTGAACCAGCTGGAGTGGTTTGATAGCCTTTGCAGGAAGACCAGCAAGGAGAACATTGCAGTAGTCCAACCTTGAGATTACCAGGGCCTGGACAAGGAGTTGTGCCACATGCTCAGTGAGATAGGGTCTAACCTTTCTAATGTTGAATAAGGCATATCGGCATGACCGCGTTGTCTTTGCAGTGTGATCATTGAAGGACAGCTGTTCATCAAATATGACTCCGAGGTTCCTGACTGTTTTGGAAGGAGTGATTGTGGTATTGCCAAGTTGGATCGTGTTGCACCGTGGGGCGTGCCGGAAACACGAGTAGTTCTGTCTTGGCAGGGTTCAGCTGGAGGTGATGCTCTTTCATCCAGGCATAGATGTCTTCTAGGCAGGCTGTAATGCGAGCTGCTACAGTGGTATCGTCTGGGTGAAAAGAGATGTAAATCTGGGTGTCGTCAGCATAACAGTGATACGAGAAGCCGTGTGCCCGTATGATGGGTCCCAAGGATGTCGTGTAGATGGAAAAAAGCAGCGGTCCAGGCACCGATCCCTGAGGGACCCCAGTGATCATGTGGTGAGCGGTGGACAGCGAGCCCCTCCATGACACCCTGAAGGATCTGCCAGAGAGGTAGGATTTGAACCAGCGGAGAGGAGTGCCTGAGATTCCTAGAGATGACAGGGTTGCTAGCAGTATCTGGTGTCGAACGCTGCAGATTAGTCTAGCAGATTAATCCTGCTAGTAGCATGGTCTTGTAAACTAACGGTACTGTTTAACATGTTGACAAAATGTTTATATGCTCTCCTACTTGTAAGTCGCTTTGGATAAAAGCGTCTGCCAAATGAATAAATGTAAATGTAATGTAAATGTAAGTCTAGCAGATTCCGCCTTGGCTAGCCGCAGTGCTTCTGTGACCGATAGCAGTGCAGTCTCAGTGGAGTGATTTGTTTTGAAGCCAGACTGATTGTCATCCAGTAGTTTATTCTGGGATAGGTAGGAAGACACCTGGTTGAAAGCTGCCCTTTCAAGTGTTTTTGCAATAAATGGGAGGAGAGAGACAGGTCTGTAACTGTCGGTAGTAGAGGGGTTTCTTAAGTAGGGGTGTGACCTGGGCCTGTTTGAATGTGGATGGAAAAGTGCCGGTGAGCAGGGAGGTGTTGATGATGTGTGTGAGTGCAGGTGTGAGTGTGCTGGATATGGCCTGAAGGAGATGGGAGGGGATTGGGTCAAGGGTCAGGTGGTGGGGTGGCTGGAGAGAAGTCTGGTGACTTCAGTGTCAGTCAGTGGGGTGAAAGAGGAGAGTTCAATGTTTGAAGTGAGGGTAGTGTGTACCGAGGTCTGAGATGCTGAGAATTGTTTGCTGATGGATGAGTTAATGCACAATGAACTAACATGAATAATTGTATTGGCATTAACTAACATTAACAAAGATTAATAAATGCTGAACAACTATACTGTTCATTGCTAGTTCATGTTAGCCAACTAACATGACAACCGTATTGTAAACTGTTACATTGTACGTTTTTAATTGAATGAAAATAAAAAAGAATAGAATTTCGTGTTTTCCCTGAACTATTTGAAAATGTACACATTTTACAAAAGCATTGTTTTGTTTTTGTACCCCTAGATAATCACCAAAGAAATCGAAGCCAATGAGTGGAAAAGGAAATGTGAGGAAAGCAAACTTGAGGTCATTGAAATGAGGTATCTCATCCTTATCTGTAACCCGTCCCAGAATGCACCATGTTTCATTTAATGCCCTCAGAGTACAGACCTTGAAATAAATAAACAATTCTAACCGATCTCTCCACAGGAAAATAGTGGACGAGTATGAGAAGACAGTAGCTCAGATGATAGGTAAGAAGCCATGTTTGTTTTGCAGAATTGTTGAATGAAAGTTAACTACATGTCATGTTCATTAGTATCGTATTTCTCAAATACTTCAAAACTTAAATCTTTTCTTGTCTTTCAAAAGCGGAAGATGAGCAACGTAAGAACATTGGACATCAGAAGAGCGTCCAGCAGTTAACCCTGGAGAGGGATCAAGCCCTGGCCGACCTCAACTCTGTGGAGCGCTCGCTGTCCGACCTGTTCAGACGCTACGAAAATATGAAGACTGTCCTTGAGGGCTTTAAGAAGGTAACACGTCTGTTTCCAGTTGTCTTGAACAAATGTGCTTCATTGTTTACATATGTTCTGTGTTCCTGCTTTTGTCAGAATGAAGAAGTGCTGAAGAAATGCGCTCAGGAATACCTCACACGCGTGAGGCAGGAGGAACAGCGCTATCAGACGCTCAAAATACACGCTGAGGAGAAACTCGATAAGTAAGATCATCAGATAACATTTATTGTCATTTTTAATGAATGACATCAAATAAGAATACATTTCTCACAGTTTGATGTGATATTCTCTGTTATAACTCCAGAGCGAATGAAGAGATCACTCAGGTGCGGGCCAAGGCCACTGTGGAGAGCGTGGCACTGAACGCCAGCCTGAGAAAAGAGCAGATGAAGGCGGAGTCACTGGAGCGGGCACTCGAACAGAAGGTAACATCTCACACCTGCTGGATAACATCTGACACAACAATAGCGGCTTATAACAATAATCAATTATGGCTCACTTTTGCAAAAACAAAGTTATAAAATATCTACTTTTTTTTTAGAATCAGGAGATTGAAGAACTCTCCAAGATTTGCGATGAGCTCATAGCTAAGTTGGGCACAACAGACTGAGAGGATGTACTTATATTTTCCCCATATGCCTTGTCTGACCCAAACCCACTCTGGAAGAACTGCTTTCTTCATTTTTTGAGTCATTTTTCCATGGGTCTGGCTCAGCGACTGGAAGAAAAAACAAGATATGAGCTGAGGAATCAAATAAAACGGTCCAAACGTATTTTTACGGATTCAAAAGTACTGATGTCGGACTTTTTCCATATTGCCATAGTCCACTTTCGGGGGTTTAAAATATTTGAATGGCATGAGAGACAAACCACCCACATATCTGATTCTGATGACTGCTGTCATTTCTGTGCAGATGTGTGTATATTGAATATTGGGCTGTCAGGTGTCCATGTAAAGAAAGCGAAGTTTTTACTGTGGGAAAGAGGGTCAATGGTCTTGTTTATAGTTTACATGATCGCAGTGCTGCTACTTGTTACAGAGGGAGCAAATCATATTATTTGCAACTTTTAATTATAGATACAGCGTTTTGTTACATTACTTGCCTTGATTATAAATAGTACTGTAACCTGAATAACTGTTTCATTTTTTTAGAGATCATAATGCAGTTTTGAGAAAGACATTTTAGCATATTCAAAACTTCTATGCCGAGCATGCTTTCTCTTCACTGTCTGTTTGGGTTCCATTATCATATGATATAAAGAATTCATTTGGTTGCCTTTTCCCAAGTCATGAGGTCACAATTATTCTATCAAAAGCCACCTTAATAAAATACAGCACAAATGTCAAAACTAAGAGCACTTAAACTCCCTTTTATGAAATATTACATATTACTCAATTTGCTGATAGTCGATTGCAGGGAACCTGTCAGGGATCTTTGGATGCTGAAAAACTTCCAGAATGGACCGAAATGAAGATGAGAGTTGACAATCTTTTGCCAAACTTCCTGTGCCTAATGCTAAAGTGATGTGTGTCCTTTACATTTTTTACCCACAATTCCTGCTTTCTTATGCAATATTTTTCTCCCAAATGAAACCGCTGTCCGTGTGCCAAACCTCAAATTTAAAATGGTGAATTGTCACGCTATTGTGTAAGGAGCTTTTTGATGTTCATGACATTACTCACTGAAATTTGACCTGTGTATAGTTTTATGATGATAAGGTTGTTCTTTTATTGTGTTAGTGTTGTTTGTAAAGTGGAAGAGAGAGTGTTGCACAGAAATGCCATTGACTAATATATTTTGTGCAATAATGCATTCCCTAAATAAAAGTAATGATTAGCTTGATGTGTTATTACATTATACTTTATAGTTTTAATTAAAGTACACGTTTTGCTTAATATGTTTCTTTATGTATCTACCGTTTCACTAAAGGAATATCTCGCATATTGTCAGGGTGTTCCATAGCTAATCCTTTAAATGGGAAATCTGGCGACACTGGTATTAATAGGGATTTTCCTTGTGTTGAAGACAGACAGTTTACAAAACTCAACTATAACAACATTTCGAATTAATAAATGTTCGAATCAAGATGCACAAAGATAATAATTAGTCAAATGTTGATATGTGTTGATTAATGTGGATCTGTGTTTATTACACAGATCTGTTGCATGTGTTAAAATGATGTAATGCTTGGGTGATGGGTGCACACACTGTGGGATTATAGAGAGGTGCTCAAGAGTTTTAGATTAGACCTCCACATTGTCCCGAGGCTTCTCTCCTACAGTCTCCAACATGAAGACTGTCCTCGCTGTGCTGATTCTGTTTGCTGCTGTGCTACACAGTGAGTAACTATATAGTAAAGGATCCATACTTTTATTATAATTAACATACGTTTATTACAATTAACATAACTTTTCTATATGTCTATTTTGGTATGTAGTATAATTATTGGTATATTTCATCATTTTGTTAGTGTTGATATACTGTATGAAAAAATTTTGCAAATTTTTTATAAAAACAAAATATAATAAAATAATATAATATATGATGTATATTATGCAATAAAGCTAACATATTATTTGTATGTTTATCATAATAGCATTTATAAAATAGAATAATTATTAATAATAATAATAATTCTATTTTATAAATGCTATTATGATTGAAACACATATGTTGCGTCCTATAGCTACTGTATATCCTATGCAATTTTTTTGGTGAATTTTAACACTTCGCAATTAAATTTAACAACTACCTGCTGGACAAAAAGTGGATTCTATACAAATACCATTATGAACCATTTAGCTGTTTACCATTAAACCATTACAAAATGTCTTTAAGTAGTGTGTTTTGGGCCATATAATATTAGGAGTCAATGGTGTTCTGGTGCCCATCCACCAGATAACGTCCCACCAATGGAAACCAAACCATTATCAGACACCTACAGAGACCATTTAAACAGTATTAAAACCAATATCCCATTCTAACCTTTAAATTCATTAGAATTGCTCTGATGGCTTCTATTGTGTTTCTCAGCAGGGCGTGCTATGTTAAATACACGATATTGTGTTACTAAAAAGACTATTAAAAAGTACCCATATACATTTTGGAAGAGTTGGGCTCTTCGTTTTAATCTCAGATCAGATGTGTTGTCTTGTCCGGTGTGTGAAGGTGAGGGGTTGAAGTGTTACACCTGTGTGGCTCATAACCAGGAGGAGTGTCACCGGCAGGGCTCTACTGTATGTCCTGCGAACGCAGATGCCTGCTCCACAATCACGGGCGCACGTGAGTCCGCGCACATTTACACCTGCAGTTCGCTTGTTGGCCACAAGAGGAGGACATCAGTCTAAACCTGTGTTCCAAATTATTGTAGAATTTAAATATTTATCTACAACAACTAGTAATAAATAACAATGACATTTTATTGTTATAATCACCTATTAAGCAATTTAATTGTAACACATTTCACAAATACATGTAGCCTCTACCTTCTGCAGTGTTGAAGGGATGTATTTGACTTCATCTTTCCCTAAGAGATGTATCCCTCATGTGCGTTTTTTTTCCACCACAGACACAGTTTTGAAGTCATGCACTTACAAGTCCTTCTGTGACAAGTCGCACATGAGCAGTGGAGAGCTGGAATGCTGCTTCAGTGATGACTGTAACGGGCCCCATCGCTCACACAGTCACGGAGACCATAACGCTGCCATGGCCCTGAGCTCCAGCCCTGTCCCGCTGCTGGGGGTCCTGCTGGTTAGAGTAGCTCTCAGTTCACTGTAATTCACTCTCACATCTATAGTGATGTACATTATGAATAATCATCATGTGATGGATTTAACTTGTAACTCATAACTCATAGATGAGCTTTTATCTATGGCCTATGGCCTATTTATCTGTGTGCATGACTAATGTATGTTCAAATTAAAATATCAACATATTATAAGATTGCATAGACTATTATATTTTATTCGGGTAATGCGCATATGTATCTGCATACTTATCAATAAAGTACTGTAATAACTGACACATGATGTTAATTGTCGTCTGTTTTGCATTAGCAAATCTGTCTGTCTGCATATCTGCAAGTTTTGACTATCTGAATACGTGCCTGCCTGTCTGTCTGCCCGTGTGCCTCCCTGTCTGTCTGGCTGCTTATCTGACGTTTTGCTTAATATCTAAATATTTGCCCGTCTGTCTGTACCTCTCTGTCTGGATGTCTGGATTTCATTTATGACCGAATGTTTCCTTTCTGTACGTCTGGCTGTCTCCTTTCCATTAATAATGTAGCAGCGCTCACATTACACGTGCATGTGAAAACATCACGCCGCGCGACGGGGCATACCCAGATGGATGACGTCATGGGCGCAGCAGACACACCGGGGTGCCTGTGACTTTCATAATCTGTCAGTCTGGGATGGTTTCAGATTCCAGCGATAGTGGGAGGCGGTGAAAGCCCGTGTTAGGGGGTGAACTCATTTAAAAGTGTCGTAGGTAACGTTACGCAGACAGATGTAACTGCGCGCTGCTGCGTCCAACTGCGCGCGTAACTTGGCAGAAGACTTTTTGCAGAACGAAGTTTCAAGATTTTAAGGTAAGTGTATGAAACTTTTTATTCATATTTATTTTATGCTTAAAATCGATTCCTTGGATGCACGTGTCTGTTTGAAACGAAACATTGCTTGCATCACTGTCTTGAAATCGGAGTTATTCAGTCAGAAAAGTTAACTACTATCTTAACTAAGTTAACTATAGTAAGAATGTTTTTTGTTGTTGTAGTAAAACCAAAGTAACCACAATTTTACTATGCTCTCACTGGGCTGATTTTTTTGTTCGTTCGGTCGTTTTTTATTGAATATTTGGTTAGAAAGTACATAACATAGAATATCACTGGCTACTATTCGTCGTACAATTGTGGTAATTACAATGTTATATTCAATCTACTACACTCACTACACGTCGTGGTTAATTTTTCTAAATTTTAATAACGAAAGCATGCCGTTTTTTCAATGGATTCATCCTCTTTAGATTCGCGCCACATGTATCAAAATATCAAGGTGTCACTATAGTAAAGCATCAATTAACGCTGACAAAACCCAACCACGACGTAGTAATAATGCTGCTTTTGTAATTGTCAAGCTGTTTTTTCTAACAGTGAAACTTGCTGAGATTGAAATATTTGGACATAGTTATTCTGGCACTGCTGACAGGAAAATAAATCTTAAAACAGGACAGTATAGCCTAAATGCTTAAATGATCCTAACAAACACATTAAAGGGATACTTCACCCAAAAATGAAATCATCATGTCATCATTTACTCACCTTCGAGTTGTTACAAATCTGTATACATTTCTTTGTTCTTCTGATGAACACAGAGAAAGATATTTGGAAGAATGCTTGTAACCAAACAGATTCTGCTCCCTATTGACTAGTAGGAAAAAATACAATGGTAGTCAAAGTGCCCCAGAACTGTTTGCTGTCCTACATTTCTCAAAATGTCTTCATTTGTGTACAACAGAACGCAAAAAAAAAGATAAAATAATTGTTCCTATATGGGAGTCAATGGGGAGCAAAATCTGTTTGGTTATAAGCATTCTTCCAAATATCTTTCTCTGTGTTCATCAGAACAAAGAAATTTATACAGATTTTGAACAACTCGAAGATGATTAAATGATGACAGAATTTTCATTTTTGGTTGAAGTATCACTTTAATGCGTAGATGAAGTTTAATTGTGCCATAAATTGTCCAAGAAGAGCATGTAAGTACATATATGAGCTATATACATTATACCTTATGAATGGATGAGGGTTAGTATGCCATATATACTGGAAGGTCTATGAACCCAGTCAGCCTGTAAACCACGTGACAATAATTCATTCACGTTTCCATGTTTGAATTATTGTCTGTGTCTGTTATAATATATTATTATATAATATATTATATATATATTATAAGCAGGCAAGGCAGTATTAATTACATTGTGTTTCAAGTTCTTGTAACATCTTTGGCTTCAGTACAAAGGATTTTTTGTGTCCTTTTTCATTTCCACACACATCAGGCGTTTTACAGTGTGTTTGATATCTGCTGCTTGATGTCCTGCACACTGTATCACATCTTTCTCAGACAACAATATCGTAAACCATAGGGTAATGGAAATTCCTGCAATAATGGAAAGTTTGATGGATTGTCTGATGGAGAGTCTGGACACACCAGTCATCTCTTTACATTACCCGTATGACCTGAGGGCAGGATTATCATGGAGACGTGTAACTCAGGTCATACATATGTTCTGCATTAGGAAGTCTACCAGCACCTGTAGCATGCGTATGCAATGCAGCACTGTTTTTTAAATGTTAAAATGGCTTGTTACAATCTCTAAATCTAATGTGTTGTTGTTTTACAGGTCATTGAATTCCTAGTCATGATGATCTCCTCTGCATTGCATTCTATGCTTAGTCTGATGATCCTGCTGACTTTGGTTGAAGCCCAGTCTCAGTCCCAGCCACCCAAAATTCAACTCCGCCTGGCCGGAAACAAACGCAAGAACTATGAGGGACGTGTGGAGGTCTTTTACAACAATGAGTGGGGGACCGTCTGTGATGATGACTTCTCAATCGAGGCCGCACATGTTGTGTGCAGGGAGCTTGGCTTCCTTGGTGCTGTGTCTTGGTTACCGTCTGCCAAGTTTGGACAAGGAGAAGGTAGGTTGAGACCTTGAAGTTTTGATAGTGGTATAAACGTTCATCAGCTATTAAGAATCTTCTTTGTGCATTTGCTCTATTACAACACTAATGTCCCAAAAATGCATGTGTTAGTCATCAAAAGTGGCTTGATACAAACCAGACAACTGTTCCAGTCAGGAAAAAGTATAGAAAGGGGATTCAATCCAGAACAGACATAATCTTGTCTTTGTCTTCTGATGTAGAGACATGATGATCAGCCACTATAAATCTGTCTAGAGATTGTAAATCACAATCTGCAGATCAGTGGGTGGTTAGAGCCCTGAGGAACACTAGCCACTGGTTATATTTTCTTTTTCCCTGAGTAAGCAAAATCAAATCACACTTGTTCAAATAAAGAGGTAAATGTAAAGTAAAAAAAAACATCTGCTAAAAGAAAGAACGTTTGAAATCAGCACTGAATGTTACAAAGCCTGTAATAGGTTGGTTGGAGATGGTTAGTGGTGGTCTTGTGCTGTTGAAGTTGCTGGACCATCATGGTGTTTGTGGTAAAGCAGGTTCATAGAAAAGGCCAGTGGTTCTCAAACTTTATCGTTGTAAGGCCCCCTTTTTGTAGTGTGCATCCCTTTGTGCCCCCCCCAAATAAACACGTATGATCTTAAACTTAGAATTGTAATTGAACCAAAAACACAATCAGCTGCTGGAATATTTTTTTTTTGGCTGGTGGTCTCATTGTTCTGGTGTTTGATTGCACAAAATTGATGAAAAATTTCTATATTTCATAAAATGCCACAAAACTAGCCCCCCCCTGGACACTATTACAGGCCGTTTACACAATGCTATTTCCAATTGAAAACTGAAAACGTTTTATGCCAGAGTATAGAGACATTTTTTTAGCTGAATGGTTCCAATAAGAAACTTTAGCAACCGAACAATCTTTCTGTTCCACAAAAGGTTCTTTGTAGTGCAAAAATGTTGTTTAGATTACAAAAAAGATTTTGTAAATAGGTTGTAAATAGGATCCTTCAAATAGGAACCTTAGAGTAAACCAAAAACGGTTCTTATATGGCATCACCGTGAAGAACCTTTTGTAGCACCCTTTTTTAAGAATAGTTCAAAGCCTGATGGTGACACCAGCGTCAAACCAAAGCGAAGGTCAACATCCTGAACACACTTTTTTTGTTCCTTCAACCACAGGTCACATTTGGCTGGACAATGTTCATTGCACCGGAAGAGAGAAATCTTTAGCCAACTGTCCCTCAAATGGCTTTGGGGTGTCAGACTGCAGACACACAGAGGATGTTGGGGTGGTGTGCAATCAGAAGCGTATCCCCGGCCACAGATTCATCAATACTATGAGCAACGATGTTGAGGTACTTCATGGCATATTGTGGGAATTTTGCTTTATTAACACGAGACAAGTAAGGTTGACGGAGTTTAGTTATATGCAATTTTACCAGAATGCAATGCAGATGTGAATGCAGAGCTGGAAGTGTATCAAGCCTGAGGGTCTGTCGTTGGTGACTGGGTTTAAAGCAGAACAGATATTCCTTTGAAATGCCTTTTAAAGAGTTCAAAGATTAGTGATCAGCTCCACAGACCACACTGTATCGCCACAACCACAGCCTTTCCCATCAAACGTAAAAGCCAAGAACCTCAAACCTACCCAGAATTTCCCTCAAATGCATTGTAGCGTTCGTTTTCGGAAACTTTATCTATAAGTGTGGGAGATTTTTTCCATCCTTTAAGTGAACATTTTCATTTTATCTCCCGGGCGAAAGGAAGTGAAGGTCTGTTACCGCGGGTCACACATTCCTCCCCAAAGTTTGCTGCTCCAGAATAGTTTATGAGCGCTCAATTTTTCTTTAATGACGCGCCAGCTGTCCACACACCCACAGGTCCCTTACGTGCAGTCTGTCAGGATAAGTTGACTTATTAACCGATATTTGTATATTTGCCATGTTGCTATGGAAACCGAGGTAGGCAGGTTTAAAGATGGGCTCTTGAGAATGATCAAAGAGCTCATGGTGTGCCTTTCCATTTCCATGACTTAAGGTTTAATGACTTTACCACATTGTGCGTCTCTCTCAACATCCTTCCTGCCCCTCCAGTCATTCCCCCACTCCTCCAAAGACTTCTCTGGGAATGTCAATGTGGTGAAACTCCACAGAGTTGCTGACTAACGGGATGAATTATGGCAACGCGAAGTCCCGCATGTCAAATGAGAGTTTCCTATTCACAAGACACGGGGAGACTGTTGGATAAGAAACACAGGGGTCATTCTATGAGAGCGTTTTGCTATCACGCCTAAACTATAATGTCAATTTCAAAATTGTCCTTTTCTAAAACTAGAAAGTGAATTAAATGATGTTATTTCTACAAATATTATTTTTAGTTATCAAATGTGTACGAGGAAGAGAGATTACATTTTAAGACAGGGTTGACAAACATAAAACACTTTTTATAAGTTGTAAGTTAATTAAAATGTAAAAAATATAAGGAGAATATGAAGACAAAAGGTTAACTTAAAGTCAGAGTAAAGTGACATTGAAATATGTTTTCTGAGTTTGTCACACAACAGAAAAGTGTGTTATTAACCACTCAGCCAAATTTGAATGGAGAAAAAAAACATCCAAATAAGTTATAAGTTAGCAAAACTTGGAAAAACAAGCAGGACTCTCTGCTCTCAAACGCCGGGGGCGTGTCCGCTGTTGGCGCTGAAGCCACACCCACTCGAATCGCTCAACCTGAGTCCCCAGCCCAGTAGGCTATATGTGAATTATGTGAATACGTTTTATGGGAGGATTTTTAATTTCAAAATTCAGAAAAGCGTTTTAACGGTTTAACTCCACAATTCAGTACTACATACTTCTGAGTCTCTGTAATGTGATTCAGCAATACATTTCTAACATCTATAATGTGTTTAGAAACAATTCTCAGAATTCTCTTTACCCGGACTTTAACCTTAATTTAACACACTTAGGCCCGGTTTCACAGACAAGGCTTAAGCCTAGTCCAAGACTACAATGAATGTGTGACCTGTCTAACTGAATATTACTTGCCCAGAAATATCTTAAAATATATCAGTGACATTGTTTTGTTTCGAGATGCACACCAGTAATGTGTTCTTCTAAAGCATTTCTATAAAAGCAACATAAATATCTTAATTCAACTAAGGCATAGTCCTGTCTTAAGCTAAACAGTGTCTGTGAAACCGGGCCTTAATGATAAACATATAAAAACAAAATAAGTAAAAATATTTACTGGATTTTTATTGATGTAATAAAAATATAGTAACTAGACAATCTGCTAATCAAACTGCTTCGCGCCGGGTGGTTCTTGGCCTCCACGTCGTGCATTGAAATCCTTTAAAGTCCTTTAATGCACGGCTATCCGTGGATTATCGCTTACATGAAGCATATAGATAAAGCTCAGCAGTACACTGACTATAATTATATCTGTTATTAATATTTTTTTAATAATCTCATGTAGTAATATTTTGTATTCATTGTCCTGAGCAGTCTTTATAAACTTTGCACATGTTTTGTGTAATTTTTTGCAAAGCATTCTTAAATTTATCTCAAAGTTGAGCTTCAGTTTATACCTCAAACACACCAATGTGGCACCAGTCAGGCGACAGGGTACGTCTACGAATGCCTTGTGAGAGGTTGTTAGCTATTGGTAGGTGTCATTGCGAATTTTCCGGCACGCGCATACCAGAAGTGTGAAGCACAGGAGCTCCTCTGTGAATCATATTTGGGCAAATTCTCAAAGGCTGGTGAAACACCACGGCCGGGTGAGCTAAAACGAGACAATCTCTCTCCAGATTCCTCAGGCTCCCTTTCAAGGTCCAACGCCTAAGTTTTTATAACCGTGAGCCCATCCTTTGTGTATTTTCCTCATCATTGGCCAATTGGATGTGCAAAATGATGCTGGCAGTCGAATGATGACTTAGCACATCACTCACAAACAGACTAAATGGTTTACGTGACATTACAAAATACCCCTATAAATATAATCAGGCTCTGTCAAAGCTGGAAAAAAGTAACTATGTAGAGGTATTTCTTCCGGCTTTCTACACATACAAACAGCAAAGTTTTAAATGTGTGTTTGGTTGCTTTTATTTGACCTCGCCTTGGTGTCAGTGTATAAACTCAACTCGGATAACTTTGTCTTTGAAAGACCTGCTTTAAGATGAATGAGAGGTGAATGTTATAGATAGACGGATGGTATTAAAGTGCCCGCTCTGTTATAAACTGTCCCAGGATGCTGTTATGATCACATTAGCTTGAGTTACATGAAAAGATACACTTCATTGCACTGAAAGCATGTTGTGGTAAGCTTTCATCAGACCTCATGAGTGAAGTCACTGTATTTGAGCAGCTGTTTAATGGCTTGTGAAACATTAGTTTAGGTGAGTCGATCAAAGGCTGTTTTGTAGGTTCTCAAGGAAAAACTCAACATGCTTTAATCTAATGAATGTCTTTTTAAGAGGCCAAAAGTGTTTGTACTAAATTTAGATGTTAATGGATACGATTCTACGCACAAACAAGAATACACAACGTTTCTATTAGATTAAACAGGATAATTTGCCTATTTTAAAACCTGAATTTCAGAAATAGATATTAATTTTTGTGTAAACGTATTCGGATTCCTGAAAGCATTTTTCAAAACCAGTTTATACTTTCAACCAACAAATTACACTTATATGTGTAAACTACTGTAATTTATTGAGGAGAAGTGTACTGTTGTTTTGTTTTATAAACAACTGGACGTATAATTTTCACCTGGTGGATGTTGAAACAGGTTAAACAAATGACAGATTTTATAGTGAAAGAAAACAGCAGAATGACATGGGACCAGAACATAGAGGCATTGGAGTAAAATCTTTCAACACAGCAATTCGTGACTGCATTCATACAAAGTAGTTTGTTTCTTTTCAAATAACGGTGTTTAACCTTTTTTTTACTTTTTGCTACTAATCACACATTTTTGGATGGGTCATTTTGTATGAATTCATCCTAAATCAACACCTTGTAAAATAGTTACACTTTAAAAAATAAAGGTGCTAAATAATGCCATAGAAGAACCATTTTTGGCTATATTGTTCCTGTTTTGAACCTGTATCGAACAAAAGGGTCTTCAAAGTGAAAAAAGAGATTATACCGTGGATTATAAAAAGGTAAGAAAAAATAGCTCTGTTGAGAACCTTTGACTGAATGGTTCCTTGGAGAACCAAACTGGCTATTTTATGGCATCGCTATGAAGAACCTTAAGTAGCACCTTTATTTTAAAAGGTGTTTTCCTATGTAAACCAGGGCTAGTAAGCAACTTTACGGAACAAAGAAGCAAAGAAGCATCCCAGGAACCACTCAGAACCCCTTACTGACTGCATAGCAACACCCTGCCAACCATCAACAACACCCTTATGGTGTGTTGAACTAGTTGTGTGAGTAAATTACATACAAAGTCAATGCTAAGATGCGGATAGACGCTGCAAAATTTCGACCCGAGTGGCATATTCATGCAAAGAGGTTATTGACTACTACGGTTTGACACGTCCGGATGCGTGAAGACATTCCCTGTCACGTGAGGTTTTTATTTGTGTGTGATGTGAAAAATTAAGTAATAAGTCAAATAAAGTAATCCCGCGAGTAATATAAATTGAGAAACACGATGCTTTGCGTTTGGTGTGTTCTAATAAGCCAAAATTGTGGCCTTTTCCCACAATATTATCTGTAAACTGTTTTTATACTTATTTCTGAATACATGCTGTTGCAGCTCTTTGCAGCTGGACACTAATTTGCTGTGTACACTTAAACTTAGGAACAAAGAAAACCTCTCCAGCAAGGGTAAATGAAAAAAGAGAATCAGTGGTATTTGTGTTCTTGGAGAGGAGGGAGAGTTTATCGTCGGGTAATCAAATGAATCACCACCACACACAAGTGCACAACACATGGAAACATTCAAGGAGTGTTTACAAAATGTTCAGAGTGAAAGCTGGTGGCTTGGTTTGGTTTCATGCAGTTATAGCAATTAATCAGATAATCATCATTCATTTTATGTCCCTAACAGAAAATGCATTTCTTCCAAAACATTTACAATGCAGTCTGCATGTCACATTCTTGGCAAATGCAAGACAGGAAGTTGAGAGGACACAACGTTTGTAAAACTTGCCTTTACTCTAAAACTCTGAAAATAATGTATAACCTCCAACAAAATGCAGTCATTACTTAAAGTGGAGGTATCATGCTACTGTATGTCATGCATTCTGACTTCTTTACACTGTTGAACATGCAGGCTTCACATGCTTAACATGGTCAACTTGTTAAAAAAAGAGTTGAACGTATGATGTAGTATTTCTGTGCTTGATATACTCACCCAGCACTAAAACTTGTTTCGGAAAGTTTTTTAAAAGTCTGGATCCCTGTTACGAAACAGGGATCCAGGGCAATTCTCAGAAAAGCACGGCAATTCTCGGCAATTCTCCCAGAAAAGCACGTCAAGGCGAAAGAAAGAGACTGCCCACGCGCCAGCCGACGAGCGAGACCAGCTTGCCATCAAGATTGTCTGCGCTGTGTCAAGATTGTCTGCGCTGCGCTCCAGCTTGTACTCTTGCGATAGTGAAGTTGAGGTGTGTCTGTTTGTTCATGGC
Organism: Triplophysa rosa; assembly: GCF_024868665.1. Taxonomy (NCBI): domain Eukaryota; kingdom Metazoa; phylum Chordata; class Actinopteri; order Cypriniformes; family Nemacheilidae; genus Triplophysa; species Triplophysa rosa. The sequence continues at coordinate 8,983,841 of NC_079911.1, read as the reverse complement.
ATTTCAGTGATGGATGTTATATAAACGGTGGATATAACGCTGGGTTTGGAGATCATTTGAAACTGATAGATGGCGCGGTCCCAGTGCTAAAAACTGCACGCTGTAAGTGAAACTAAGTCATATGTCTGTGTTTGGTAATAGGCATGTACGTGCATAATTGTGTGCTCGTGCTGTTGTGTGCTCGTGCTATAGTTCCATCCCACTGCCTGCCTCCAGCAGCTCGTGTTTTTCTGGAAATAATCGTACAGCTGTATCTCTCTTTAATGAATGTGATCACACTAAATACTCTTCGAAGATACGACGTATGCAGTACTACTGTATAGGTACTCATGATTAATATGAGATTGGCAGGAACTGAGTGTGTTACCCAATCTTTATTTAAACTAAAATATGCAATAGTTCATTGTACATTTGACAGATTTTCAGGGTTGAACATTGTAAAATCATGTTCATGAGTCAAAAATGAATTTATAGATTGAATGTTCATAATGGATTGTAATCGGTTTGTCATGGTGATGGATTAGACTGAAAGCATGCTCTTAAGTCAACAAGCCAGCGCCAGGTCTCAACCGGTTGTCTCGACAGAATGCACCGGTAGCAAGCCCACGCTCTAAATAGACATGTCAAAGTTCAGAATTTTTGACTGGGTAAACAGTGTTGTATTTCTCTTACATTCTGTTTTAAAGAATGAGAAATTTGAGATCATCCACTTGGGATTTCTAGGCAATGCCTTCGGTCAAATTTAAAACCAGGAAACCAGGACGTAAAGATCAAGATGTCAGGTGTGGGATTAGGTTACGTCCTTAAAGTTTGTATTTTATTTTTGATGTCAGATTACACTGAAATGAAATGGAAAACGTTGCACTGTAAAAATATCCTAAAAACAATAATTTTGCTGGGGTGCCAGTAAAAACGCAAAACAAACAATTAAACAATTCCTCTTAAAATTAAAATGTTCCTCATAAAATAAAATAAAAATCATCGTAAAACTACGTTCTTCTTTTACATTGGCAGCCTTTTTTCTGTAATTTGACAGTTTTTACCATATTTCAAAAATACACAGTAAACAAAATCCTGTAAAAAACCATAAAGTAACAGTTTTTTCATGTTTTTCTTGAACATTTGCAGTCTCTTTCTGTAATTCAACAATTTTTTTTACTGTATTTCAGTGTGTTCACTGTCAGAAAAATGGTAAAAAAATGTACCCAAGCTGTCAATGAGATGGTACTCTATCAAAAAGTGCATCTAAAGAGTGACCCTAATGTTAATAACACTGACTATTATAAGAAGGCTCAGATGTTCTTATAAGCCATTCTTTCTCCTATCTCCCAAAACTTGTTCTGACCAGTTCAAAAAAAAAGTTTTTGTTGTTGAACACCAGCCTTGGGTGAAGACTCTTCAGGGCTCAGTGTAAATACGTCCAGAGAATGTCTGTGGAACGCGAGTTCAGGGGTCACCTTAACCTGAAGCGTTTCCACAGAGCTTATTCAAAAGACTTTTGTGACCCTTCACTGCACCGTACGAGTTCACCATTACTTTCATTCTAAGCATAAGTGCCGTCCTGACACAAAGATGACCCTGAAGACAAAAGACTGGTACAAATGGCATTCCTCTCAGAAAGCTGTAGACATATTGGCTTTGGAGTGTCGGTGCGATTATGTGGTTGTGTTTGAGCGCATCGAGGTGACGACACACTGAAATGTAAAAGCTTCCTGCTTCTGGTGGCTGTGAAATATTCGCTGCGTGTGTGTTTGAATGTCTGGAGTTGCTGAAGGTGGAGAAGAGCGAGAATCGATATCCCAGCTACCAACTTTCATCCTTTCAGCTTCTTCATTCCTGTGTTTCCTCAGAGAGTGCAGTAACATTCTCCCTTAAATGTCCCCCTGTTTTCCTCCAAACCCCAACTCGTTTTTAAACAAAGTCTCCGAAACAGGCACGTGGAGGGCAAACGTGAAGCACGTGAACAGGAAGTGAATAAGAGAGGAGAAACGCTCCACCGCACGTCTGCACCAGAAGCCATCACCTCTCTCTCATCCACCTCTCCAAGCCCAGCTGAGCAGCATTAGCGGCATGTAAATATTTTGATATCTGGATTCTGTGAAGTTCAGATGAAGGTGGTTTTGTCCCAGCGAGTGAGAAATGTCTGGATAACTAGGGTCTCACCCCTTCCACCCCTCAGCCCGTGCATTCCTGCTGCTACTGTTTCCACTGCTCACGCATGACCATATACTGTATATGCGCAGGGTTTCTCACTTGTGAATGACTGTATCCCGTCTGTGCGTATGTTTTGGATACGTGGGTGTGTTTGAGCTGACAGACGACATATACAGTAGAAGTCTTAAAGACGTCTTTGTTGAGTCTTATTTATAAAATATTATACAGGTTTAGCTTATTTTAAGAAGGTTAAAGGAATAGTTCACTCATATAGGAACATTTTCTCAGAATTTACTCGCCGTCATGCCTTTACAGATGTTAATGACTTCCTTTCTTCAGTTCAACACATGTAAACAAATATTTTTATATTAAAATGCTGTCATGTTCTCTCCTTGCAACTACCTTTAAACTAATTTGTGTGACTTGATGCATATCTTCTAACGCGAAATGGAGCCCTGCATATGACATGCAAAAAAACTAAATGTACTGTATATCATGGCCAAGAATTATAGTAAGAATTTGTTCCCACGATTTATTAATACTTTTGCACGTTTATCTAAAACCATGTTTTAGGTCAATCATCCTCACATTTCATCAGTTCCTGCCTGCGATTTAAAACCATCACTTGCTTAATAATAAAATGCGTATAAACTGATATAAACAGAGAAACTTTGTTTATTGATATCATGAGGACAAAAGGCTGGACTGTGATGGTGAACCTGTTCACAAAAAGGAAGCAAAGTTACTCAAATTAATGAATAAACAGATTAATCTACAGTAAGAATTAATAAAATAATTAATAAAAATTAAGCACAATCTACATAAAACAAAGAAATGAATTAGTAAAACATTCTCACATATTTTTACTCGTGGAATTCTTATTCGTGGTCACAATGCATTTCCAAATGATACACTGTAAAACAATCCTGTAAACATTTTTTTGGGGTGGGGTGCCAGCAATAAACCATAAAATAACAGTTTTCCCCCTGTAAAATTACATGTTTTTCTACACTGGACTGTCAAAAATAAAAGCTGTAAAGGCCAAAAATGTATATTAAAAATCATATTTGAGTGAAGTATTCCTATTTAAGTTTCCAGGTCAGTTGACACTGGTATATTAGTTTCCCTAGCTCAACTGGTGGAGCATTGTCATATAATGCTGGGGTCGTCAATTTCAATCGCATACTTTAAATCAGATCTTTTGGCAAATTAAATTTGACATCCATTTTATATGAAGTGACTTACTGTGCAATACAACATTGTGTGTTCCCTGAAAATCAAACCCATTTCTTGACACCAGTTGAGCCACAGGAACACACAAGCAGAGACAATATAACATCAGGGAACCAATGGAATTTCACCCCTCCCCCAAAGAAACCCTTGAATTTGAAGTCCTATGGCCCCTATTGAACTTGTCATCCTGTCAAATCAGAGGATTATAATAACATTCAACCTTCATGGATGCATGTCAGGTCATGGACCAAACATTCTTAAAATTTCACAAGTCACAATTTGTTGTTTGATTAAGTTCACTTATCTGCACAGACAATATTCTTTATTAGTCTGATATGCTTATCCCTTTACTTGAGTTCACACCCATTTGAGTATCAAATATGTTTCATTTAATATTAAATCAATTTAAACTTAATACATCCATATAGTGTTTGTCCTTGTCTTGTCACATTTTTGATTTACAGAACCCTGCAAATATGTCTCTCTGTTCACATAGAGGTTTATGAAAAATCCACCTGTTTTTCCTTTTGGCACATCATGTTGATGAAAAGTGAAATGTACTCCCACCGGCCTGTCAGATCAACCTGTTAGAAGTCTTATGTGTGCAAAACCTGAGCTTCATCAAACAGGGCGTCTCTTTGGTGTAAAAATATGCAGATGAAAGATGTTTGGTCTGGACGCTTAAGGCGGAGGTCACACTCACAGCTGCCGGGACGACCCCTGCTCTCACCCCTCCACTCAACACTCGCCCTTAGGTTTCCTACAGACTTTCAGAAGTAAAGCAAAGAGGGATGTGTCTGAATGAGAGCCCACTTCAAGCAAACCCAACCCATTAGTCTAGCCTTTATATAGTAATATTTACATTCAAATCAAATCTTGCTCACTGTGCGTCTACAGCGTTTGGCTCCGTCTCCACATTCCTTTGGCTTCATTTAGCCGGCCGACATCTCTCTCTCTGTCTCTCTCTCCTCTTTCATACACATTAACTGTGTGTAACACATTAACACTTGAATTAAATTATTTAGAAGCCACAGACCTTGGTTTCCTCACTCCTCTAAATTATTTTTACCTTTGTCATTTGAAACTCATCCAATAACCACCTCCTCGTAGATAGAACAGCATTTTTATTGCTACACATTCGAAGCATTCCTTTTAGTTGACATCATGGCAAAAAGCCCCTGTATTAAACGTTTCGGGTACATGTGAGGGTACGAACAAAGATGCGTTTAGATTTTATGAATTTAATGCCTCATATCGCTTTAAGCTACAATGTTCTGTGGTCTGGAGCTTGTGAATGAACCGGATGACAGATTCATGTACTTTTCTAATGCAAGTTCATTGGGGTTAAACAAAATCAACAAAGCCAACGACTGCAAGTCTGCTGAGGTCTGTGCTGAGAGCATTTACATGCATGTATAATGTATTTCAGATTCTTGACCTTGTTTTTTTTACAGCACGTCCGGTCAACCTTCTCAATTGTCGGTCACAAATGATCTGAAAATTCCAGCCTTAAGATTAAAACTAAAATGACTGAAACCTTTCCAGAACGTTACCTAGCGATCTACTCTTGCTATATGATGTTTTAAACATTTTAAAGTTCATTCGACGTAAAGCAATGATGCACTGTGAGAACTTTACAGATTAAGAGGGTTTTTTTTGCTTCCACCTCAGACCATCGAGGAGAGGGTGGAAGAAATCCGCATGCGACCCATATCATCCCATCTCAAGCGGATCCCCATCACAGAGGGCTTCGTTGAGGTTAAGGACAAAGGGAAATGGAGGCAGTTCTGCGATGAAGAATGGACACAAATGAACAGCCGAGTCATTTGTGGGATGTACGGATTCCCCGGAGAAAAGAAATACAACAACAAAATCTACAAGTAAGGAAATAGTCCCCTTTTATAAAGAACTCCAGCAGATCAGACATGGTTCGTTCACCATTTGTATTGTTGTGCTTTGTAAGGCAAGAGGCAGTGAGTCATGCACGAATTACAATAACTTTTTATCCCTGTTTGGAAAAAAGATATGCTCAAAGAAAAATTAAGTCACCATGGAAATAAATGCGGGACTTGTTCTCAGATGCATGTGAACTCCCCATTCGCGTGAATCATGTCCAGATTGCCAGAATGTTTCCCAACATAATTCCTGGCTGCTTCCCATGCAGCAGAGAACATTGTGTTTTCTCAGTTACTTTGTAAGGGACGTTTAACTGTAAAAATGTCTATAAAGTTTTCCTGCGATAAATCTGTGAATAACTGCTTTGCTGTTCAGCAGGAGAACTTTTTTATATGTAATATTATAAAACACTATAACATGGCCAGTGCCCACGCATGCATAAAAACAGAACGTTCTTGAAGATAAATATTTGTCTATATTTATTTATGCATTTATTTATACATCCAGCCACATGCTGAAGAAAGATTGATATTTAAGGATGAGGTATGTGTGTGTATGTTTGTTGGAACATTTTATAAAGGTGGGGTGGTTAAATCACTGGACATGTGACCTCACCTTTCCTTCAGAAACACCCTGAGGCACAAACATTTTAAAATACACTTGTTTTTGTGTCCGTCTTCTTCCATCTGCTTGTTTAGTCACACCCTTGTATTAAATGGTTTTTATTTGTCTACCCTCCAGCACCTGAGGTTTGGTTCTGTCCATTGAAAGGTGTGACCGGATGACTGCTTGTTTTAGCCTGACATATTAAAAGACTTCTTTGTCAATTTATTGCGTTTGCCACAAAAAATCTAGATAGAGGTAATAATAGATTCTATCGACAACAAGAAATTTGCTGAAGATTAACAATAATTGACAATAATTTTACGTCCCCAGAAGAAAATGTTATTGCTCAGAAGTTGCTCTTTTATAGCTCAGGAGATTTGAGTTTTCATTTATGTGTCAGTCTCAGATGTTTCTCCTAAAATTGCTTAGGAAAAATAAAATAGAAACAAATGAGACAATTGTTAAAGTATGTGGAGAGTATGGTGGTGTTTTTTATACACGTTACACGGTTTTGTTTTAGAGAATTTTCACACATTTTCTTTAAAGCGGTAAACCTGTAAATGTACAAGTTGGGTGTGAAATAACATTAACATTATCATTATCAACAATAACATTATCATTTTACTTTATAAAAATGTTATTTTACATTTTACATTACCGTTTTTACCAGTATTTTAGGACAAATCATCTGGACTTGGGCCAGTTTGATGAGAAATATTTGACTTCATATCGAACTCTTCAACAATATTGACTTTTGATTGCAGATTTGTCAAATCTGAGCTCAGTTCTTGACATTGTTGAGATCTCTTCTGAAACTAATGGAGACGTGTTAGATTTCTCGATCTTTTTTTCTCTGGAGAAATATCTGAGACTCAAGCAAATGTTTTAATTTGCTCTCCATTTAATGTCATTGATGTCTAGGAGAAATATTTGAGATATTAAAGAGATCTCACCTGACATGCAGACATATGCAGGTTGTATTATTCTTAGTGTGTATTTTAATAGGAATCCTATTGTTATTTGCGTTGACATTTTTGTTGTTGTTGTTGTTGAAGGCAGGACAGAAGCTTTGCACGTGTATAAGATTTTATTGTTCAGGTATAAAGCAGAAGACATGTTGGACTCATTAAGGGACACTCCACCCAAAAATAAATAGATATTTAAAAAGATAGAAAAGAAAAAAAGATATTTAGAAACATGTTAGCAACTGAGATTTCTGGGGTAGTCAAAATCTCAGTTGCTAACACTTTTCCAAATATCTTTCTTTGTACAAGAAATGTGGTTTGGAACAACTTCATGACAAGAATGTTCATTTTTGGGTGGAGTATCCTTTTAACTGGTCTGCTGATCTGGAGGAAACTTCAGGGCACCCATATTGTTTGAGTGAAGATGTTGGGTGACCATAGCTGAACTAGAACTGTCTCTGACCTCTGTGCATGATATGAGAATGATGGGAAAAGTCCTGTTTTCTCTGTTGAAATAGCATAACATAGAGTAACTGCCACAGGCAATGTTATGTTCTGTTAATAATTCTAACAGAACTACTGTATTATTTTAACTATTTGGTGTGTGAACCAACAAATAATAAAGGTTGCTATATCCTCAAGAATGAATTATCTAAATGTATTTAATTTTATTATTGTCTTGACTTGACTTGGCAAAACTGAACTAGTCTGCATTCCCTCTTTCAGATCCCTGTCCATGCGAAAGAGAAAAAACTACTGGGGTTTCTCTGTGAACTGTACAGGAAATGAGGCCCACCTGTCGAGCTGTAGACTGGGCAAACCCCTGGAACAAAAGAGGAACGGCACCTGTGGACGTGGCCTGCCGGTGGTAGTCAGCTGCGTGCCTGGAAGAGCTTTTGCCCCCTCGTCCTCTGTTGGCTTCAGAAAGGCCTACAGACCAGCAGTAAGTTGCATGCACAGAATGAATGACGTCAACATTATTAGTCTCATGATTTGATTTCCAGTGGTTTCTAACACTGCTGTGTCATCCAAAATGACATCACATCAGCTACTGTCACATACTTTCCGTTTAGCAATGACTGTTGCACACATGCAATTTCATTTTCCATTTTTTCCCGCTGACTGGGGTGTGAAAGGTGGAATGTTTATTTCTGGAAGAATTCCTCTCATGTTCATTTCCTGGGAATCATTACAGTCATTCGGCCTGGAAATAATAGCAGCGGCACATGCAAGGTCATGCAGTAAATAGCACGTTTCCTATTGGGATGAAAGGGAGATTACATAATGTTTGAATACAAGTGCAGAGTGCTGATGTGAGCGTGTTTATACAAGCGGTGAAACAACAGCTTGTCAGTGCTGTGGACTATTACCTGGAACAGATCCATAAAGAGACGGCTAGATTGAAGAAACACAGCTGCGATGAAGGATTTTTCTTTTTGGGTGTGTTGATTCACTCTTTATATATTACAAAAAAAGAAGTTCAGGTATATTTTTTAGTAGACAGTATGTTATGTACCAACCAAGTGTTCTGTTTTCAGTGTACTGGTACTTCTATTTGTACTATTTCAGTACTTTTAAGTATAGGCTACTATAAGTGTACCAGTAGTAAAATGTTTGTACACAACTATTTTTTTTGTTTGGCTGCAACTATACTACAGGGAAACTGATAGTTTACTATTTTTATATTTTTAGCACATTTATTAGTTTATGAAAGTAAATTTTAAAGTATAGGCTACTCTCTGTTAACTAAGACGTTTTATTTACTGTGAGTGTACTTTTACATTTTCTTTAAACATCATACTTATAGGTCTCTATTAGTAATACTTCTATATTATATAAAAACATAAATGCTTATATCTTTTATATAATACAGCCGCGGAAAAAAAAAGAGACCATTTCAAAATTATTTTCAGTTTTTCTGAATTATTATCGATATGTAGGCCTATGTGTTTAGGTAAAATTATCATTTTTGTTTCATTCTGTGAACTACTGACAATATTTCTCCCAAATTTCAGATACAAATAAAAATATTGTTTTATTTGCATTTATTTGCAGAAAATGAACTGGAGAAACAGGTCAAAATGACAGAGAAGATGCTCTGTATTTTTTTCAGACCTCAAATACTGCAAAGTAAACAAGTTCATATTCACTTTTAAGCAATACAACTGTAATATTTCTACTTGTATTTAGGAAAAGTTTTATGTGATAACCTGGATTTTTATCACAGTTTTCATGTGTCTTGTCATGCTGTCAATCTTTCACATTGCGGTTGGATGACGTTATGTCACTCCTGAGGTTTGATTTTGTTGATTATTTTTCCACAGTTGTATATATAATTGTTACTTCGTAAACTTGAATATATACTTTTAAAAGAGTATGTAAAACTGGAATGCAGTTCTTTGTGTTTATTTAATATGTGAAAAAAAGGTTTAATATGTGAAAGAAGTATTTAATAGGCTACCCAATCAAAAATAAACTACAAGCCAAATATACTTCACTTCTTTATACTTTCAAGTATATCTCCATCAAAAGATTGAATTGTATAGGCCAAATATATTTAGACTTCTCTCAGTAAAGGAATATGTAAATGTAATGAACAAAAGTATATTTCTGAGAAGTACATAAAAAGTAGACTGAAAGCAATATGTAGCCTAAACGAAGTATATTAATACCACACTTAATTAAACTTCTTTTTCACTTGAATAAATGTCTTTTTTAAGGGTGAGACATGGCAGATTCCCTGCATTGAGCGGAGTAAATGACTAAAATAATCTTGAAAGCAACTTTTACTATTTTACATATTTCTTCATTCAAGACTTTTATTTTGTTTCGCTTTGTTTCCTGTTTCCTCTTCCCTAAGTTCCTGTTTGTTATTAGCTGTCATGGCTACTCGTTTCTGATTAGTGCACACCTGTTTTGTAGAGAGAATGTGAAGCTGACATCACCCTATGTTGTATGTTGCAGTGGCGCCGCCATCTTGGGAGGATCATACTCCACTGCTATTATTATTTTGATATGTACCGTTACTTGTTTTGTTTGATATATGGAGAAATAGAAAGTGAAAGAACCAGGGTCTTTTCCTGAACGACTCTGCCTAATGCCATTGCAGTTTTTAACACAGCAAGACTGACCTACAATAGTTATATTTCCTAATCAAACAAGAAAAACAAAACACTGCATTGAACGCCCTAGTAGCCATCCTCCCAAGATGGCAAAATATTCAATACGACATGACGTAGCTTCACATTCTCTATTGAGTTCGTTTTCTTTTGCATTTAAGTCTTTCAGTTTCTTTTAGTCGTGGTTTGATGTTGTTTGGGTTGAGTTCACACTGTTATGTTGTTTTATTCTGTGCAATGTCCTCTCCTTTGTGTTTATTAAAAACTAATTGTTAGTTTATGCTAGTGCCTGCTCTCTTAATCTTTGTCCTCAACCTCACTGTGACAAACAGTATGGTCCTGTGTGTGTTTAGCTTCTCAACGCTAGCAGCAACATAAAGCTAAAGATGCTCAGAACACATTAGTAATGCCCTGATAACCTAGCCTAGCATCAAATGCTATCGCCATTCTTCAGAAAATGTTGTTTCTAACCTCAATTGTCCCAATAATTTCCTTTATGTATGATTTTCTAGCAACCCCTGGTGCGTCTGCGGGGAGGTGCGAATGTTGGTGAGGGGAGAGTGGAGGTGCTAAAGAACGGAATCTGGGGGACGGTCTGTGACGACAACTGGAACCTGAGGGCTGCCACTGTCGTGTGTCGAGAGCTGGGCTATGGCAGCGCCAAAGAGGCTTTTAATGGAGCAAAGTTAGGACAAGGTCAGTGTGCATTCTCTCATCTTACACGATACATCGTATTGTGATGTACCCTTATTGTAAAACTTACGTAGAACATAAACATCTATCATGAATGTTTTTCTTCTCAAAACACTTGAATTGAAACAACAGCAGTCTTAGTCTTTGGCCTTCACCAGACGGTCACGGATCACAGCCTTTTAAAGTATCTTTGATCAGATCCATGAGAGCATTCCTGAGCCAGGAGACTCAGCTGTGTTCTCAAACATCTGTTCTCCAACTGGAGACGTGCAGAGGGCTGTACCATAGCTGATGTTCAGAGAGGTTCATATAGTAGATGTTAAAATCTTTTTTTATTTATCCAGAGAGAGAGTTTGCACGGCTGTAAACTTGCATGCACACTGTTTTGCATAAACAATACACATGCATTAAAGGGATAGTTCACCCAAAAATGACAATTCTTTCATCATTCTCTTGTCATTTCAAACCTGTATGACTTTCTTCTGCAAAACACAAAAAAATATATTTTGAAGAAAGTTGGTAACCAAACAACAGTGGTGCCTATTCAATTTGATTGTATGGACAATAAAAAAAAACAATGCAAGTTAATGTGTGTTTTGTAATCTGAGGAAGAAAGTAAGTCATAAAGGTTTGAAATGACAAGAGGGTGATTCATTCATTGTTTGGTGAACAATCTCTTTAAGATTCTCAAACATTTTGGTTTACTTTGTATTTTTGTGTGTATATTTTACATTTTTGTACAGTCCTAATTTTCCACAATATTTCAAGAAGGTTCATCTGAAATGGAATAAATTTCATCCGACATTTTCATCCAACAGATTATATAAGGAAATGTCTTTGAGAACGTTTTACAAACAAAACGGGAATCACATTGCAGTCTTTCGTTCATTTTGTAGATTTATTGCATAGCGACTTTCCTCACTTAATTCTTCAGCTATGAGAGCAAAAACTTTAAAGTAGCTCCCAAACTGCTTGGATTCATTTGTATAATTCGTTCTTCCCATTCACATTCCTTTTTCAGGTTCTTTAAAGCCTTATTTTCTCATGCGCTCAAGTTGACAGTGTTCTCGAAAAACAGATAGGAAACATCACCATGACTCTGTGCTTGTGATACAGACTAAACAAATACAAACACTCCAGCTCTCCCAAGATACAACACGCTTCCTGAAAGAAAATTAATGTGATGTTATCTCCTTTAGAACTTTAGATAAATACAACTTTCTGGCACATCTTATATTTTATGCAAAGGAATGCTGGTTCTGTGTATGACAGTCGATGTTCATTGGAATTCGTCTCTTCATGTCCTTGTGTTTTCTCAGGAATGGGTCCGGTCCATATGAATGAGGTAGAGTGCTCTGGATTTGAGAAGTCCCTCACTGACTGCTACTTCAATAATGATGCGCTGGGCTGCAGTCATGAGGAAGACGCTGGTGTACGCTGCAATGTACCTGCCATGGGCTTCCAAAAGAGGGTAAGAACTTTTAAACAACATTTAATTCATGTGCAGTAATGGTAAGCTCACACAAGAAATGATGGAATGAAAAAGAAACCTCATTAAACTATTTAATTCCATCCCTATAGATTCGTCTAGGCGGAGGAAGAAACCCGTATGAGGGACGTGTGGAGGTTCTAGCTGAGAGGGATGGTTCTCTGGTGTGGGGAACTGTTTGTAGTGAAAACTGGGGGATCATAGAGGCGATGGTGGTCTGCAGACAGCTGGGATTAGGCTTCGCCAGCCATGCATTTCAGGTAAATAATCACATGTTAACTGTAATAGAGAAAAAAGTCCTCATTTGTTTTTCATTCGACACCCCCTGTGGCTAATGTGGCATCACTATTCAACGTTTTTCGGGATTCCACATTAAAAGTGTTGGTTCATCCAAGAATTAAATTTATGTCTTTTATTCACCCTGTCATTCAAAACCTGTATATGACTCTTTTTTAATGTCAAACACAAAAGAAGATATTTTGAGAAATGTCTTGGTGGTTTTGTTCATACAATGAAAGTCAATGGGAGGCCCAGTGTTGTTTGGTTACCAACATTCTTCAAAATATCTTCTTTCCTGTTCTGCAATAGAAAGAAACGTTATACAGATTTAGAATGACACGAGGGTGAGTGAATAATAGGAGACCTTTTATTTTGGGGTGAATTATCCCTTTAAGGCTGACATCTTAAAGGAACAGTTCACCCGAAAATGAGCTGTCTTCATTTACTCACCCTCAAGTTGTTCCAGATCTGTAGAAATGTCTTTGTTCTGATGAACACAAAAGAAGAGCTTTTGAAGAATGTAGAAAGACAAACAGTTCTGGGGCACTATTGACTACCATTGTCATGTTTCCTACTAATACTATGGTAGTCAATGGTGGCCAAGAACTGTGCATTCGTCCAAATATCTTTCTCTGTGTTCATCAGAACAAATACATTTATACAGATTTGAAACAATTCGAGTAAATTATGATGACAGAATTATTTTGGGGTGAACTGTCCCTTTAAGAGCTTTGGGACGCTTGCACTTGAATGACATCCTGGTGAACTATTTACATTATAAAAGCTATAGGATTAGCTTGATGGTTTGATGAGTGGAATTTGAAAAGCAGGCTAATGCCATTAATATTAAATGTTATTATGTTGATTGGCTGAAATTCTCCCCTAATTGAGGCGTGTGGCCGCGTGTCAAGACTATTTGGATGTAATGACGTCACCTCAGGTCGCCAACCAGTTAAATCATTTGCGCATTCGTGCGACGATAAAAGATTAGCCAAGTCTTGAGAAACACTTGGGATATTTAAGCAGTTGTTTTTCTTTAAATGATGTTTAACGGTTATCGAGAGGGTTTTTAAATGAAAGTTATGTAAATAACGCGTTCACCACCCGAGGATGTTTGTGTGCACTTGTTTTGGTAGCTTGTCACGGTTCTGTAGGACCGTTACCAAAGCTCAAAAAGTGCGAGATACAACTTCCAGATGTCAGGGTGGTCATTAAAACAAAATTGATCGGACAGTCTGGACCGGTGGGTCTTTCCAGACAGCATGTGTGGAAAAGCGGGGTAGAGGAAGGAAGAGAGAGAGCACACATGGAAAATCTGACTGAATGTGCCCGTTTACCCGGTGGCGGGTCGCGCGAGCTTATCTTTCAGATGAGTGAGGGAGGCTAGAATGAGTCAGCTCTGCGGAGTCAAGAGACACAAAACACACGGAAAACAGAAATAATGCTTGACCATTACTCATCATGAACATATGTTTGTACAGTAATACAAGCTTTGAGAGACTTTCGTGGGGTACAGAATGCGTTTCAGACCGCTACACTTATGCAACAGCTGTAATGAGAAACAATGTCTAAAACAGATGCCCAGGTTGTGTGAAAAAATGTAAACTCAGCGCCCTCGTTTGGCGATAAGGTGTAATGACATGTCCAATGTCGATCGCATGTCTTCTCATTCCTATAATGAAATGCACTAAATAAATAGCGGAAACATTTTGCGTTTAGAAAAGAATGAAGTGATTTTATATTAAGACATTAAACACTAGAATAGTGTTATTATGTGTGTAATGTGCGTGTTTGTGTAGGAGACGTGGTACTGGTCTGGAGACAGCAGTGCTGACCATGTTGTGATGAGTGGGGTCAGATGTTCAGGTACTGAGATGAGTCTCACTCAGTGTCTCCATCACGGGAAACATCTCAACTGCCCGAAAGGAGGCGGACGCTTCGCTGCTGGAGTCTCGTGCGCAGAAAGTAAGACATTTACTGTACCTTTACTGTACCTGCGTTTGTCAGATGCTTTTATTCAAAGTGACCTGGAGTACATTTGAGTTCATGATTCATGGCTATGATGACGTCATGACATTGTTGAAGGGATAGTGCACCCAAAAAAAGGAACATTTTGTCATCATTTACTCTTAGTCATTTCAAAACTGTATGACTGCCTTTCTTCTGCAGAACACAAAAGAAGATATTTTGAAGAATGTTGGTAACAACGGCAGTCCCCATTCACTTGCATTGAATAGAAGTGAATGGGTGACGCTGTTGTTCGGTTACCAACATTCTTCAAAATATCTTCTTTTGTGTTCTGCAGAAGTTTGAAATGACAAGAGGGGGAGTAAATGATGACAACATTTTCATGTTTTGGTGAACTATCGTTTTAAATGTTAACATGTTTACTGTAGCATATTAGGAAACATGAAATTCTTAAAAATATGTGACTTACAGTGACGGAAGTGACCAAATATACTGGCCTTATACTTGTACTCTACTAAACTGGCAGTTTTACTGAGAGTATACTGTAAATATAAATGTGTTTTCATAAAATAAAAAAATGAGCTCGCACAGATGATTAAGGTTCACTGTTGAATCTGTGTTCAATTGGTTATTCTCAACGTTGATTTAACATTAAATCAATTATCTTTGTCATCAGGGATACTATCAGTATACTTATAAGTTCACTTGTAGTATAGTACTCAATCGACGGTTTAATCGGAGGCACACTTCTGGCCTGAAGTTCACTTCCAGTCTTTGTTTGGTTATCTTATATTTTATTGTATATTAATTGTATTAAATAACATTAAAACTACTCAACAGTTGTTGATTCTTTGCGGAGGTCTATCGGAAGTTAAGTTTGGGCCACATAGCATTTATGTTGTTTCTGCTGAAACCGTCTATACAAATGAAAAACATTCTTGTGTACTAAAAATGTACTACTGTTGCATTTAAAAGTATACTTTTGGGCTAATGTAGTCCCAAGTATGATTGAAAGAGTACACTTTCTATACTAAGTATACATTGATATTAAAGTTATACTTACTACATAAAGTGTACTTAAAATATACTTGAACTTTACTTTCTTACACTTGAAATGAACTTTGAGTACACTTATTTTTTTGTAAGGTTTGTTAAGAAGTCTGAATGAAGGTTTGAATGCCAACATCCTAGTAAGATGCTGGTGGTCTTCTCACAGCAGTAAGATTATTTTCTTACTGAAGAGTTTTACAGGTCTAACCAAGCAGTAAGTCTCAAGAAACCCGATCGATCACCTTCATAAACAATGTTAACCAGTCTGACTGTGTGATGTATTGACCTGGCAATCTAAACCTCATGGAGGAATTTGCTCTTTCTGACCTCTGAACTCATGACTCACAGCGGCCCCTGACCTGGTGCTAAACGCTCAGCTCGTGGAGCAGACCACCTATCTGGAGGACAGGCCCATGTACGCCCTGCAGTGCGCCCTCGAAGAGAACTGCCTCTCCAGCACGGCAAAACAAGGCGACCACAGCTCGTACCGACGCCTGCTCCGCTTCTCGTCCCAGATCCATAACGTAGGCCAATCCGACTTCAGACCCAAGCTGGGATACCACGCCTGGACCTGGCACGAGTGTCACAGGCAAGATCATCTCAGATCAGAAAATAAAGTTTTGATTTTGAAATATAGCTATGTGACGATGGGTATCATGTTGTTTATTTGTACAGGCACTATCACAGTATGGAGGTCTTTACACACTATGATCTTTTGAGTCTGAATGGTACCAAGATTGCAGAAGGTCACAAGGCCAGCTTCTGTTTGGAGGACACTCAGTGTGATGAAGGTGAGAACTCACTGGACTATTGGATACAGTAATGGACTAAAGCAAAAGTTATTCTGCACCATTGATTATTAACATTAGAGAACCTAAAAGCGCTTTTGATCACAGTTTTGTGTTTGGGGGCTTATTGCCGAAAATTTGAATTCAATCATGATTTATTCACCCTCATGTCATTCCAAACCTGTATAACTTTCATTTCATCTGGAAAGCACAAAAAAGATATTTTGAAGGCTGTTGGTAACGAAATAACATTGTCTCCCATTATCTTCTATTGTATGGACACAAAACCACTGAGACATTTCTCAAAATATCTTCTTTTGAGTTTCACTGAAGAAACAGGTTTTGAAGGGTGATTAAAAGATGACATCATTTTGATTTTTGAGTAACTATCCCTTTAAATGACCTTCAACAAAACTGATAATCATAAAGTCTTTTGTCTGAACATATGTGGTACTTTTTTATAAGGGTGAGGGTTTTTTATAAATGTTCAACAATTGCTATTTTCTTTAATGCAGGTATTCAGAAACGATATCTTTGTGCCAACTTTGGGGAGCAGGGCATCACAGTTGGCTGCTGGGACACCTATAGACACGACATTGACTGTCAGTGGATCGACATCACAGATGTAAAGCCAGGAGATTATATTTTCCAGGTACAATACACACAACTTGAAGTCAGAAAACAAATTTAACATAATTGTTGAGTTCTTACAGAAATTTATCTTGTTTCATAGGTTGTGATCAATCCTAATTATGATGTAGCAGAATCAGATTACACCAACAATGTTTTGAAATGCAAGTGTCGCTATGATGGATACAGAATATGGACGTATAACTGTCATACAGGCAAGTCGGAGAAATACTTGATTTTGTTTTGAAGTTTTTTTCATTTATTCCTGTTAGTGATTTTGTACCAAAAGTATAAAATTTCAATATACAGAGTTTTCATTTTTGGGTGATCCATCCCTTTAATATATTTAATATTATTATTCATATATTTCCGCTGTCACACCATAGGGCATGTGCGGTTTATTTGTCAACTACTGATTTCTAGAAGGCAAAAATCCTGTTTTCCATCATATCCAATTTACATGTTAGATGTGGATAATTTAACCTCTATCTCTTTTTTGCTAGGTGGCTCACGGAGTTCAGACATGGATGAATACCCTGAAATGAGCAACCAGTTGTACCATAGATAGAAGAGACAGTGAAAATTAAACCAAAGGCTCTCAGTGGTGTATGCTGCAAACTGTTGAAATATACGTAACTGACCACTAGAGAGACTCCAGCACTTCAAGAGCAGACACATGAGCATCTGCTCCGTTGACCGACCTCTAAGTGTACATGTTTAGGTTGAAATGCAGATGATCTCCTCCTGATGCTAGCTTGCAAGCTTCCGAACCGAAAGTACTTAATTTTCTGAATTGTACTGTAGCGAGTGCATTTCTGGTGCTTGTCATTATGAACTCATGGCATATATAACTGTAACACAAACTGGGATCATCATTAGCTCTTTTTTTTCTTTAGGCTTTTTTCTGTATTATGTTCCATAAACAAACCGGCAACTGTTACTATCTAATGTACAGTCAACACAGCTCTGTCCAACTTCTGTAGTCCATTCATCATGCACGTCAAGTAATTTATTACGTTCAGTCAGGGATTGTGTTTAATATGTATGCAATGTGAAACTATGATTTTCTTGCGTATTTGTGAAGCGTCTTTTGAAAAAAAGCTCCCTCCGTTTTATGAGGGTATCTACAACCAGTTACATGGTTTTAAGATAAACTGTGTGTTTGAGTAAAACAACACACATCGTGAAACCTTCACATTGCTTTCTATAATAAAAGAATGGAGCAATTGATGTGTTATTTTGAGTTTTTATTTCTGAACTGTATGGCCTGTAAGAACAACCGAGACAAGTTAAAAAACAGTTTTAATGACGATACAATAAAACTAACATAAGACAATGTTACACTTTTAAAAATGAATAGTTTCACTCCTTTTCTATTTAAATGTAATATGCTGAATTTTTCTGAAACATCTCTCAAAGTACACAAAAACATATCCAGACAATAAATAAACAGCATGTAAATCAAATCTTGTAAACTATAGAATCTAGTATGAGTGACTTTTAGCTGCAAGTAATACTATGTATAAACAAAACATATATTTAATGTGCCAAAAATGCCATGCGGTCTCCTTTTCGATCCCCAAAACATTAAAATCCCAAACATACATTTTGCCTAAAAACCGAACTCTACCAACAGAAACTAACTAAGAAACAACAGTGAAGCAATGCCAATCATAAAAAAACAAAAGTGACCATTTCCTTGTCAGTGATCCGGTCTTGTTTGCTTTAATCTGCCCTGATAAGATGTCTGGCACTGACTTCAATCAATAAATTCAAGAATGTAGTCCTGAATAAACTGTGTAAGAAATTGCTTTTGAGAGTCTATCAATTTTTTTATACATCTAAGCAACATTACTTTGTTCCTCAAAATTTCAGTTACACCTTAAAATAATGTGCTGCTTGTTAACAATTAGTTGATGCATTAGCTAACATCTAACAATGATCATTTCTTCTACAGCATTTATTCATCTTAGTTCATGTTCATTTTAGCATTAAAACATCTAAATCAAACGTTGTGTCTGTTAACATGAGTTAATACACCATGAACTAACATGAATAATTGTATTGACAAGGATTAATAAATGCTGAAAAACTAAAATTGTTCATTGTTAGCCAATGCATTTACTACTGTTAACAAATAGCACCTTATTGTAAAGTGTTACCAATATTTCTAGTCCTAATTGAAATACGTCACTGTTAATGAAATGGTGTGTTTGTAATAGTTACACCAGATGTCAAGAGATGCCAGATGTGTTAGTAAGAGGTAACCAAGCAGGCTGAAATAAACAAGACTGTTTTCCCAAGCCACATTTCCTGCTTAAAAAAGTGAAGAAAAAAGGTGCTTTAAATGCTTACCAGAACACACAATCAGATGGTCAATAAACCATCGGCAGGTTTCTACAATACAACATAGCTCAGGAAATGAATAACTGGAACACTTGTGAGATGCCAAGCACTTCCTGTGTAACCACAAAAAAGATTCACTTTACATTTACATCTATGCATCTGGCACAGTATTCATGGGATTATTCTCTCTATTATTTGTTTATAAAGTCATACACACCTGTCAGTGGGGAGCAGAGCAAAATGTGGGCTGTTCTTTACATTTAAAAAATTGAGAGAGTACATTTTTGGCGGTTTAGTAGTTGCTTCGAGATTTTGTCTTAAAAACTATAGTCTTTTTGGAGTCAGAGTTTTCCTTTTGATCCTCCTCTCAAACCCAGCGCTCTGGTCACCATCCGCCGAGCGACCTCAGTGTCTGTACGCGGCCTCTCCTTCACCGGCTGAATAAATTCTGTGTGACAACAAGTACTTGTCAATAAACATATCAAAGAGACAATGGGCCTCATTTATCAATCGAACATAGAAATGAGCGCAGATTCGTGCGCAGAAATCATCTTACGACAGATCTTACAAACATTCGTATGCCGCCAATCTCAGAATGATCGTACCTTGATAAATGTGGCGGCTGAAATCGGTCGTAGTTTACATATAACGCCCCTCTAAATTCGTGGGAGTAGACGCCTCGCACCTAGATTTTGCGACATGGAGAAACGTAACCCGGCCAAAACGAGGAACTTTTAACCTTGGAGAGCGGACTCAAATGAAGTAAAAAACAGTTTTGGAAAGAGATCGCTGCGGTCAACAGCGTTGGTGTAGTGAACCGATCTCCAGCTGAGGTATAATGAATTTAAATTTAAACAAATTTAATCTGACTTCAGTCTTGAAAAACTTTAAGTTACATTAATGTGTTAATGTAAAAACGAGATATAAATTACTGATCATTTTTAAGGCGCAATTATAGAATAATGTTTATATAGGCTAAATGTTTTTATACAGTTTTCTTCATTTAGGTGAAGAAAAGATGGTCTGTTGCGAGCGGACCGGTGCATGTTTCTAAGCAGGATAAAGGTTTAAAATCTAATGCTGCTAATCTTGCATTTCAGGCTGCTTAAATCAAGCACACACAGTTTTATGTTTGCTTCATTTATTTTTCTGATCTCTTTCAGATCTGTCAGAGGCAGGACCAGCGGTCTTCAGCCCCCACAAACCGGCCTGGAACCTGCCACACAAAGCCAGGCAACCTCGAGCTGTGACCCAGTGCACATCTTCCATCCCATCGAACAAATAAAAAAAAACATAAATCATGTGTTTTGTCTGTTTTCATTAGAATGCATATTTGTCCATCAAAGAAGCTATCATCTTGCAAATAGGTAAACTAACCCATTGCATGTAAATATAGTGATTAGGCCTATTGTAGTTTTTTAAATGTTTGACTTTTAATTGTGCATTTTAATTTTCGTAAACTATCTTAGAATTAGCCTAAAATTTTCTAAAAGTTTTGTACACCAAAGCACCCGTTAATCTTGTAATTTCAAATAATTAAATGATCATATAATAAATAATTAAAAATACTTTATAAATGTAATGAAAAAAATAAATCGCATCGTAATCTATTTTTACATTTGTTATACTAAACGAGAAAAAACTCATCTTTTTTTTATTTGTCATTATTCCTTTTCAGTTATCAAAAGGGTAAAGCGTACACAGACACCCCATCTCAAAACTTGCCAACACGAACTGAGACCTGTCTTGAGATTTGATGGTAGCAACCGCTCACGTCCATATTGATAAATGCAAAGACCATACGCACGTTTCATAAATGAGGCCCATTGTATCTATTGTGATTTCAGCAGTTTTTTTTTACAACTAATCATACAAGTAAAGAACATGTGACAAAAATCCAAAGTTCACGCATTACAGCCACGGAAAAAATGAAGAGACCATTCTATATTTTCATGTAATCAGCATTTCTAGATGTATTGTGGCAATTCCAGTCCAGTGTCTGTTGAATTTCAACAAAATCAAACCTCAGGAGTGACAAAGTCATCCAACAGCAGTGTTTGACAGCATGACAAGATACTGATCAAACCAATTTTGAACTTTTCCTAAATACATGTACAATTGAAGAGTTTGGGTCCAAAATGAGATAACTCAGTTTAAATTAAATTTAAATCATGTTTTTTTTTTATTGTGCATTCCAATTAATATCAATCAATCTGCAGTTGGTTTGTTTTGATTTAAGCCATAATAACTCAAAAATACAGCTAACTAACAATAAAAACATGATAACATAAAAAACATGATTTTTATGAAAAAAAATCTCATTATGGAACCAAACTTTTCAAATATAACTGTTGTATTGCTTAGAATGAATATGAACTTGTTTTATTTGCAGTATTTGACGTCTGAAAAAATACAGAGCAGCTTTTCTGCTATTTTCACCTGTTTTTCCAGATTTCATTTTCTGCAAATAAATGCAAATAGAAACAATATTCTTATCAGAAATTTGGCAGAAATATTGTTAGTAGATTACAGAATGAAACAAAAATGATCATTTAACCTATAGACATGGTCCTATAAATAGTACATTTTAAAAGAAAAACTGATTTTGAAATGGTCTACATTTTTTCCATGGCTTTATGTGCTCACACCATATGGTCCAATTGTCGAGCTGCTAAATCAAAATTCGGAAATATAAAAGCAAACTTCAAAATGAAAATTCTGTCACAATGTACAATCATACAGTTCAAACATTTAGCACTTATATAAAAACATCACTTGTATCTTACGCACTCTATATTTCTAGCAAATCATATGGGTTCAGGAAACAATATATAAAGGCAATAATCATATAGATACAGTAATGTATACTTCACGGTGCTGTTTTGTCCTATGATCACAGTATGCTCTCAGTATATGTGAAAGGGTAGTTAACCGTACATGTGTCCTATGGTGTGACAACAAAAATGTAGAAAAAAAACAATAAGGATAAATATCTCTTATGCTATTTTAGATTATAAATATTAACTATATATAACAATATACTACTAACAGTATGCTCGTTTTTTATTTTTGCTGTCACAACATAGGACACATGTATGCTTTATTTACAACATGATGCCAAGTAAATGATATTTGAATTTTTGGTAACACTACTTACAGCCTTTATGTATACCACATTATAAAGGGCTATTAAAGGGTATGATGCATTATAATTGTTCATAATGCATGCTGTAATACAATAAATGTTGATTTGCATACTTCTGAAGTTTCCTCTTGTACATATATGCTAAAAATAGTTCTGGATCTTTTCTACCTGCTCGTCTCATTGCTTTCCACTTTGCTTTCTGACTTCCCTCTGACAGAGGACGGGTCTTCAGTAATGGATGCTTAAGGGAGAGCACCTGTTCAGCTAACACGAGAAACAAATATATAAGAAAAGCACATCCACAGACACATCCACATATAATAAGAAAAAAAGAACAGTTGTGGGGTTGAAATAATACCTGCTGCCTGACTTGAGAATACACCGAGTGCATGAGTGTCATTTACCCACTTGATCTTCATGCCCCCCTCACTGTAAACAAACAAGTGTGTCATATTTATGGACTTAATACACATTCCTGTCAGAACCTGTCAGAGAGAGAGAGGTGATGTATTACCTGTAGTCGACAAAAGCATCGAGGAGATCATCAGTTTTGAAGATGTTAGGGAAGTCATAGATCTCAATGACATGGGAGAACTCATTTTGGTTGAGCCAGATAGTTGCAAAACCGGAATAATCATTGCAGGTATTCTGTATGACAACGTCCTTGTGTTTCAGGTTGGCTTTGATCTAACACGACCACAATACAAAAAGACAAAACAAAAACATAGCAGTTAAAAGAGATAGCAGCTATTTATAATACAATAGAATAATTCTAGTAAAAGCCGAGCATTTTGTTGCTCACCTCAGAGTACAACTGTTCAATTTCTTCACTGTCGAGTGGCTGGATAGTTTCATCTGTGGGAACGACTGTGTTGCTACAGTTTTCATCATCTCGGTCATCTAATGGCATGGATGTTAAGAAAGGCACGGTCTGGTCACAGGCATCATTCAGTGATTGGTTAGTACTATTCACGTCTGGCTCCTGATTGGCTACAAGCGGTCCCTTCATGATGTCATCAGAGCTGGATTCCTCGGAAGTGCTCAAGCTGTTCTCGCAAGGGTTGAGGTTCAGTTGTTCAAAACCTGCCAAGTTTTCAGACACATTCTGTCTTATAGCACGCGGAACATAAACAGGCTTGTCGGGCCGTCTGGCTCCTCTTCTGTTGTTGAATGTGGTTTCTGGTGGTCGGCTGTTGCCTCTGCCCCCCCTTCCCCTGCCCCGACAGTGCGGTCGCTGATAGGAACTGCGCTCTGTGTCTCTGCAATCTTCCTCTGTATGCAACCTGCCAAAACCACCATATAGATGAGATGACGAAACACCGTTTCTTGTATCAACATGATATCTGATCAGGTACCTGAGATGGGAGTGGCAGAGAACAGTTCTGCGAGCCCAGCCATCACCCACAGAGAAGGTGGTGAGGTCAGGGTGGTTCAAAGTGGTTTTGTGAATTAGGAAGCGAAGTCGGCTTGGAAGAGGTGGGAATAGTAGGACGCTACAACAGAGAAACAGTTTGCTGAGATAACATTCTGGGACGTCCTGGGAGCTACATATGCAATTGAGTGATGTGGCAGTTTAAGCAGGCAACTACATTTCAAAAGAAAGGTTTGAGCGCTGAATCATAGGGTCGTTTTGTGTTGTACTGACCATGTTTTGGAAACTTCCAAAGTTAAAAATTGTGTTTCCGATTTTTTTCCTTAAAAATTTAAATAATGAAGAAAGCCATGGATTAATACATACTGTGTAATACAGTTTATATTCAACTTTTTTGTAGAGGGGGGTAAAAATGACAATTTTCAAAATTAAATTGGAAGAATAACAAGGGACGAATTGAAAAATGACTCGAGTGAAATCTGTTAACTTCAGCAACCTTTGCATTACAGACCAATGGTGATAGCAAAAATGAGAAAAACGTTTTTTCCCCAAGTTTGCATGACTGTACCCTATGCATTAAAATATTACGTATTTATCAAATTTGTTGTAATATTTGCTTTAAAAAACTTACTATACAGTGATCCCAACCCTCCACATGTGTGATGTTACCTTTTCTGATCATTTTTCTCCTGAAAGGTGAAGATTTCATCCAAGATCGTGTGGATGAATTGATTCTCTTGTTTGGGGAGGTAACAGCCATCAATGCAAGGAAGAGCCAGTGTGTTAGGAGGATGATCCACAGCGGGGTTAGCCCTAGTTTAACACATTCATTTAAGAAATACGGTGAATAAAAGATAAGTAACTTAAAGAACAGACTTCACTGTGTGTCGGACGGTTGGAAACACGTCTGTTAACGTTACCGGAGTCATCTCAAAATCACCCCAAATCGGCACCAAACCCGAAAAAGCATTTAAACGTTATTTACAGTATTTTAAAGCATTATTTAAACTACGCGTAAACAACTAATTATAATGAAAAAAACTTCCTTCCAGGGAAAGAAAGTCATATGAAACTCTTCAATCAAACTCATTTTACCATTAGCCAACGAGCATAGCGCTTCATTTGAATTAAAAACTACATCTCCCCCGCAACAAAAAGCAACAGATTTAGACAAACAATGCACTTACGATGTGGTAAATGGTGTTTGAATCACTGGGAACGATTTAATCGACGTACAAACGAAGTTACAGCTACAAACACAGCAACTCTATTTATTTATCTCTTTGATTTAAACTGACACAGCTGACGAGATGGGGATATTTGATGAAGAGCGCACCCAAGTGGCCAGGAGTAAAATAACAACGAGCTAAACCTCGTTCAGAATAAACTGGATTGTGGACGGCCTGGGCCACGGGATTTTATATGAATTCGTAAAATTTAAGTTTCACCAAAACCGTTTGATTAAAGCAGTCAGATCGTTAATTAATTGAGTTTCATCGGACGCACGTGCCAGGCCCGAAGTTAACTTCCTGTCTGTGTTTGGTTATGGGTCTGGATATATGTAATTTAGATTAGAATTAATTTATATTAAAATGTTATTGTATATTTATTATATTAAATTAAAGCAACTCAACTCAACAGTTATTGATTCTATCGGAAGTTAAATTTAGCAAATTATTTCCGAGTATACAATTGCTGGTTGCATGGAATCAGGAGCGTTCAGATTTTTATGCTCCGTTACAGACATCTTGGAATTATGATATTTTCCACCTCAACCTGGAAATTATTTCTCGAACTGTACTGCTTTACTTTAATAAACGCTTTTGATATTTTAATATTACTCAATACGTTTAAAAAGGGATAATGAAAATTCTGTCATCATACTCACCCTCATGCTATTCCAAACCTGCAGAACTTCTGCAGAACGCAAAAGAAGATATTTTGAAGAACGTTGGTAACCAAACAACAGCAGCACCAATTCACTTCTATTGTATAAACACAAAATCAATGCAAGTTAATGTGTACCAGGAGTTACAGTATGTCCAGGTTTGAGGTGGGAAATAGTCTAAATATGACGGGTCTGTAACGCAGCATTAGATCAAAGGTATTCCAGTCATCAAGATATCCCAATCCTGAAAAATGTTTAGGTTTGATTAGATCCAAAACAGGATTAAAGTCAATATAATTTTTTTGTTAAAGCAACCCATGCTGAAAATGTGATCCAATCCAACAGGGGGCAACATATTTAAGATTAAATAGAATCAACTTGTTCATCAAAACATTTTATTGAACGAAACATAGTTTAAATAAGTGTCAAAAGTTTCAAAAAGACACCAATACAAGATAAAAAGAGCAACACAAAAAGAAGGTTAAACTGACAAGCAGTATGAAACACAAGGTTATGCAATATTAAACCATGCTATTTAAGGGATTTATGGCATTTGTGTGTATTTACGGATTACGTTGCAGCCCAAAATAAGAGTACAGCAGTCCACTGGACAATATTGTAAATTGTAGTGTTAAAAATATATAATGAAGGAAAAAAACACAAAGGATGGTATAGGGACATTACAGAATGGAGCGATGATATAATGTAATTAAACGGATTACGTAACAAATTCATGATTAAATACAATAAATCTTGATCATCCATTTCAGATGTGCACAAAACCAAAGCAGCTTCAGTATTACAAGAAAAACTGTTTTTCCAATGATTAATTTGATCATATTTCGAGAACAAATTTCACAATAATAAGGCAAAACTCACAAGAGATTCTAACTAGGTTAATGCAACTACACTGTGACAGAACATTGTGCATTGATCTATACTTCTCAATCAAGACAAGTATATACAGAAAACAAGAGAAGCGAACAGGTCCTAGAGAAACGATTTATAAAATATAAAAATAACATGGCACAACACAAATGTACAATAAATTCAAAATAAGACATCAGAGGGCTGCTAAATGATGGAGAGCTAATTTGGTGGGTTTCTGTAAGATACATTACACAATCACGCTCTTACTCTTAAAAAAAAGAATAATTAATTGAAATAAGGTTGGTGTACACTTTCTACATATGAAGCAACAGGGTAAGGATATCATGAGATGGAGAAGCAGGTTCTGAGCCCAGCAGGCCAATCATGTTGCACACATGATCCTGGAATAAGAAATAAAGTTTTATAACAGTTTGCTTCTATATAAAAACCAATAAAATCACATTTTATTACAAAATGGAAACTTGGGTAAAATTGGTTAAAAGAGGGAGTTTAAAAACATTTACCTTTGGTGTATTTTATCTTGAGCCAATACTTCTGTCCTCAAAAATAGTAATCTCCAACTTTAAAAGTTGAATTAAGGAAATATTCTGAATGGTAACTATTTGACCAAAAATATGTCAGTTCCAAAACTTAAACAGTTGAATTCTACCCGTTTCATTTGGATGAGTAATATTTCTCTGCACAGAGCTATTACATATAGAAAATCATTCTTAGTTGCAAAACTCTTTAAAAGGGATGGTTCACCTTAAAATAAAACAACTCTTTCATTTTCAGTACTCACCATTACGTCATTCTAAACTGTACGACTGATTTCAGAACACAATAAGATATTTTGAGGAACGATGGTAACCAACAACACTGGCCAATGACTTCCACTATAAGGAAACAGAACCATTTCTCCAAATATCTCTTGTTTCACAGGAGTTGTCTTCATATACATGTTGAGTAACATGAGGGTGAAAAAATGTTAGGTGACTGAATTTTTATTGTTGGATGAACTATACTTTTCCATATAGAAAAGGATACAACTCTCAGCCCTCTTTCTATGGGGTCAGTCAAGAGAAGCCCAAGAGGAGCGTATATCTTCTCATTCTGTTCCTGAATGTACTTGGCAATCTTTTTCAGCACCTGAATGAAACGAACACAGTGCCATATAGATATTTTGGAAATTTAGCTGGCAATCAAATGCAGTTGTCAAAAAAAACCCCACAACATTTAACTTGAAAATTTACTTTCTCATAGTGGGTTTCCATGCAGAGGAAGATTGTATACGCAGTGAGGCAAGCCAGACAGCCCTCCAAATAGGACCTTCCTCCCAGTTTCTCTGCCTCAGCATATAGATTATTCAGGGTCTGTATTGTCTCTTCAAACTGCTGTTTATCAATCTGAAACAACAAATCAAACAGCACATACCACATGTTCAAATCCAGTCAACAACATGTAGATCTAGTCTAAATTATTAAATTAGACACAAACCAAGACCAATGTTGATACATTTGAAAAATAACCAAATCACTGGCCATCAGAAGTCTTGTTCTCTACATATCTGCATCAGTACATCACAATTACAAATATATATATATATCTCACTAGTGCTAAATCTGACATATACGAGCATTGAGACTATTCAGATCTGTATTTACACACCCTGCTTTCCAGCTCTGCGGGAAACTTGGTCTGAAACCTGCAGATGGTGCCAGAGGTGTAATCCCTCTGGACGAAAACCTTGGAGGCGACGGCTGCTTGCCGCAGGTCCTGCAAGCTGTGCGTCTACATAAAAAATATATAATCTTTCTCATTAAAAACAAATATTACAAACACAGACGTCCTTAGACACATCTTTATCAAAAGTGTCCCAGTAAAACCACTGAAATCTGTTGAAACACGGAGCTCAATTAAAAATGAGAACTGAAGGTATTTTTATTGAAATATACTGATATAATATGAAATGGATGAACCGAACATAGCTGAAGTTAAAAATCGACGACCATAACTATCTTGGACGGCTATTGAAGAAACGCTAACGTAATAACCGAATTACATGTAAATAAAGACATAGTTTATAATTTAAGAAAATTGTTTATTAAAACACATTTTCACCAATTTAAAATTGTTAATTAACAAGATAAAATAGATATAATATGTTGTTTTTATTCACGTACCTCCGCCATAGTGGCTGCTGCTCCGCTTCCTGTTGTTCTGCCTCCTGAGTCCTGCACTCCTCAAATTAAAGTCCGCTAGAAACATTTCCCCGTATTAATCAGTTCCGCTGCGAATGCTTTCTGAAAGATGTTCTTCGTTAAACGGTCATGAAATGTTAGTCTCACATAGTAATTTGTTAAATAATACGGTTATTAGGGTACAAGACTATAATAATTTAAGCGTGATAAGAAAATAAATAGCCTACATTTAATAGTAAAGTATATTTAATAGTAAATAGCCTACATTTAAACATACATTCATTCAAAACAACAACTCCAGTTAGCCAAAATATGCGTCGACAATGTAATCTGATGACCATGGGCAGTTTTTCACATATATTTTAAATGTGTGCGTATTTTTATTTTCTTTGTATTCTAAAGCCGTTTTAAAAAACCAAACATATTTTTTACTTAAATACATTTAAGTTGAGTGTTTTTGTATTTTCAAAGAATGCTGCTATTGGGTCCAAGTCTACTTGTTGAGTCTGAGTGAGTCCAAGTCCTTAATAAATCAAGTCCAAATCCAAAGGGGGCCTTAAAGACCCATTGAAATCAAAATGTAAGTTTTTTTTCTTTTATTAAAAATTTGTTAGCCTTAAGGATATCAATAATTTGCATTTGGAAGATATAGGCATTCAAAACTGACAGTCACGCACATGTGCCCCCCAAAAATCTAGAAATTTGATGACATCATTCTACACTTCAGCCTCTCGTCAAATTTCACATATTCAGAATTACGTTCGAGAAAGAAAAATGTTCCCACCTCTCCCTTTAAAAGCATTACGGGGACTGACATAGCACTAAGATGTCGTCACGTTTTCGCTTCTTTGGCGAAGGACATAACGCATTTACGAAACGCACTCTGTAGAGCCGTTTGTCCGTTTAGGGCTACTGTAGAAACAACATGGTGAATTCCATGCAAGGGGACCTTTTGTGTATGTGAATTGGGGTGTAGAGCAGCAATCTGACTTCTATAGCTTTTTAGTGGTTGGAGAAAGTTAAGGGTTGTGTAAAAGATCTTGCTGGAGATGGAGTTAGCCTTGGTCCATTGGTGGAAAAAAAACGGTGTGGTCCAAAAAGTGCCCAATCAAACCTTGTTTTAATTTCCACAGGGTAGAATGTGAACTTGTGTACTATTTCAGAAGTGATGTATCTGTAATTGAATTTAATTAAATGTAAGCAACAGAGAGAAGATACATTTTCTTTTGATTTATCTTCTTAAATAGAAAATAAAAGCACAGGAACTGTGTAAGCCTTTATCTAGCAAAATTGGATTGTTCCCCCTTGAATACACAGACAGAAAAACACAGCATGTAATTTAAATGTGAAAGCAAAGAATTTTAAACAGACATGATCTCACCACATACTTTACATAGTAATGATGTATTTGTTTGTTAGCATCAGGACAATGTTGTCACAACATTTCAGAAAGCGGAAAATGGAATGGTGTGTTCCTAATTTCGAAAAGAAGACACTAATGGTCCAGCTCTGGTATAAATAAGAACTAAAAAGCAAATCAAATATAGTGATCCATGGAAACGGTTTAAATAGTTAGTTATACTGAGGTTAATGCCTAAAACAGTTCTTTCTCATCCATCGTTATGAAACCCCATCTTGAACTTCGACTGGATATTTGATGAATGAACCATCACTGGGATAATTTATTCTTTCTCAAGAGACACCTAGTCCATATTTCATGACATATAACGGGCTCTAACATTTACTTTTCACCATTACTCAAGTCCTGTCAGACATTTTTGGAACATTGCAGTACATAAAATATGGTTGCAGCCTGCTGTGTATCTTCATATACATTGACAACCCGTGAGATCTTTTTGCCAGATTACAGTTAACTGGAGTAATAGAAATGAGTAGTATGTAGATGAGCACTTCAACCAGTTTGCCAAACAGATTTACCTTTTTGGCCATGAAATAAATGTCAACTTGTAGCCAATGTAACCACACAGCATACAAAGACTTCTGAATTTAGCCAAATGATGTTGTATTCACATACTGTCTTTTTGTCATAGTAATGTTAAAGTTTTAATTTCACTTCCATGAGTGTTATTTTTTTATGTAGAGAGTACCACACACAGCTTTATCAATCTGTATCGAGTTTACAGGAATTGCACTTCATCTGCAGTTTATTGTAGCAGGCAAGAGCTTTCTTTCAATGTTTGTTCCATCCACATGTGGCCTTTATGATCGGCCAAACATTTGCACTTCTAAACGTTTCAAATGAGGAAACTTTACCACTGTG
Organism: Triplophysa rosa; assembly: GCF_024868665.1. Taxonomy (NCBI): domain Eukaryota; kingdom Metazoa; phylum Chordata; class Actinopteri; order Cypriniformes; family Nemacheilidae; genus Triplophysa; species Triplophysa rosa. Next base: position 8,952,868 of record NC_079911.1, on the reverse strand, counting down.
ATTTAGACCAGAAGCCAACAACCCATACAAGTTTGTGTCCGTAAAACGTTTTGCTTTAAATCATTATACATTTTTACTAATTCATGGCGTTTTAGAAATGCAACTTCAAAAATGCAGTTTGGATTGCACTTCAATGGGAATGTTAATCATATTTATTTTCCGCTCAAAGAATGGCTAAATGAAGCGATATTTTGATATTGTGTTGAAATGAGGTTTGACCTTCATGTAGAGAGACCAATATGATCAAGAATCTGAAGTTGTATTGTAACTAGTCAATGTAATTAAGATCATACCGCATTTAAAGTAACATGTAGCACATACAGTACATATTTTTATCAGTTAGCACAACCTTTTAGCGTGGCATTAGCACAACTTTTTTCATGTCACTAACCACAACTTTCAATATATGTACCGTTAGTATTAGAGGTGGAATGGTTTGCAAAATCCACGGTACGGATCTGTGTAACGGTTTTCGGTTTGATTTGGCATACATAGCTAATGTTTTTTTCTCTTTTAACACTCGATACCATACATCAGCACAAAATATACAGATATGATTTAGGCACAGACACATTGTGACACTGACAATCATAAATTAAACCTATAGGCAGTGTTGAGTAAGTTACTCTGAAAAAATTACATATTCAATAGTGTAATTAGATTACTGTATAAATTACTCTCTCCAAAAAGTATTTAATTACTTATTACTAATTACTTTCTATATCCTATATTAACCTTGATTAGTTAAGTGATTCAAGGATAGACATGAAACGATTCTTAACTCATTTAAATAAATAATATAAAACTACATAAAGTACTCTTATTAACTGACTAAAGAATTACAAATATTCAAAGATAAATTAATGCATGCATTTTAATGTCAATTCCAGTATTGTATAGATTATACAGGATTTAGTTCAAGTCCAGCAGTTCTTTGATCGATGGATGCACTTTTTGGAGCTTCAAAAAGTCGACGCCCATTCACTCCCATTCTACCGCTTGGAAGTAAAATGATACGTGGTATTATAACTTCGACTGCATTATTCTTCAAGAAGTAAGTCATATTCAGTCAGGATGCCTTGAGGGTGAGCCACTGTTCTGAAATATTGGGCGGAGCATACATGAATACTTTCCTGTTTCGCGTAAGATAGGCGTGTTCAACTTTGTGAGGCTCTGCATATGATCAGCATATGACTTCAATGTGCCGCGAGTCCAGACTGCTCTTTATGCTTTATGCTTTCAGTTCGCTCTCATTCTATAATAAAGCCCCACCCTAACACCGCCCCTAACATCACAGGGGTACAGTCAAAGCTTACTAAACCGTACACATTAGATTGTACGAATGAGGCACCTCGTAAAATATTTACAAATTCCTTTCAGATTGTGTTGATATATATATATATATATATATATATATATATAAGATTGTAGATTGAATGTGAACACAATTAGAAGTGACACAAAAGAATACATTCTGTCCAAATCAATCTTACACAAAGATTACATTTTGTGAATGTTATACGAATTCCTTGTGTTGCAACTAATCCCCATACTTTACAATGCCAACATGTCACACATGACACACGTATTAGAAGTCTCTGTGTTTCAGTGAAAATACTAAAATTCTGTGTCAATAACTTATAGACGTCATTACTTACCATTTCTTTGCACAATAATGTTAGCGCAAGCCAAATACCACAAGAACACACCCAAGAACAATACTAAGAACACTACAAATGTTTATTTATGTATTCTCCATCTTTATTTATATTTCCCCAATGCAATGTCATGGGAACATTGAAAATGTCTAACTAATATGAGAGCTGTCAATAAAGAGGGAAAAATCAGATTCCAACAGAGCCATGAGTGGAGACATTATACATTTTTCAATGACCCCCTTTCACTTCTAAGATTCTTAAAACAGGTGGTCTCATAAGAGGGATACATGGGTGTGTTACACCAAAGATTTCCCCTCAATGTTTCAGTTGTGTATAAAGAAAAACTAAAAGCATTTGGATGTAATTATAAAACACTGCTAGATTGATAATGCAATGTTACTCAAATCTCACTTCATTGAAATTCTAGCATTGTGAAACAATCTTTCTTTGTGATTTCTGAAAGCCAGCTCACAGCTGCAAAACTCTGGAAGTAATGCACACACGGACCAGGGATCATCTGTATGGTTTCTTGTAATGATTGTGGTTAGAGTTTGGGTAGGAGAAGCTGCTTTCAAATCAGTGTGAAAAGCACGTGGCAGGCCATCTCGCAAGCATCTGCATCCCAGTTCCAAAAACCAAGCCAAAAATCGCAGATGCTTTATTATACATTCTAAATAATGTGTCTTTGTTGCAGGGGAGCCTCCCGGCTTGGTTCGACCAACATGACAAACACTGTTATAAATCAGGCTGTGAAACTTTTATAGAATTGGATCAGACGTTTTACACCAGTGACACAGACCATGTACAGTCATTTTCACTTACATTTTATTAGCGTGTTATAAGTGCTTTTGAATCCAAAGTCTTTTCAAATGAATTTCAGGCTTTTTAAACAATGCAGTTGTTTTGATGGTAGTTTTTACTGTTTTAACCAAATGCTCAGTTTTGGTTTGGCTAAACTTGAATTGTTTTTGCCATTGTATTTGTTTTTTTTGGTTTGCCATGTTAAGAAAAGTCAGGTGGTTTATATGAAAAGGTAACCCAACAGTACGGTTAACTTGGTTGGGACTGTTTGACCCAGTAGTAAAGTGTGGCATAAGTCGCATCAACTATACCCCAAAATGAAACTTCTTTCATCATTTACTCAACCTCATGTCATTTTAAACCTGTATGACTGTGGAACACAAAAGAAGATTTTTTAAGAATGTTGGAAACAAAAGAACATTGTCTTCCATTGGATGGACACAAAACCACTGAGACAATTCTTAAAATATATTTTTCCACAATCCATCTAACGCATTAAATCAGAGATACAGCCTCTGTGATGCCTACAGTCTATTTACGTCCTCCGAGAACTGCAAGTGCGCGCATCTCTGTAAGATTCTCTACGAATAGCCTATAAGGGGTTAACATATTAGCTGTGTTTCCTTTTGCCCAAGAAACGAACATTCGTCCATTTTCAAGCACATTGAGCAATCTCTTCTACAGTATGCCGAGCCAAAACGCGCGCGCGGTTGCATTACTCGTTTCTTTCAAGTGCGTTCATTTACTCTCGCGCCCACAACCGAACAGCAGTCAGCCGTACTTCTCTGTGAAAACGAGCACTTTAAAGAAACCAAGTTAACTTGATTCCACTACGAGGTCATTTTTAGAAGTATATTTTAAGATTTGTACAACGCAGAACGTTGCGATATATTTTTCCTCGTGCCATGAAGAACCCGTGGATCTGCATCTCTCTGGCTCTCTTGCATTCTTCGCTTTACGCATCCGAGTATGAATACATGACCTGGAGAGCGGACACCGGGGTGCAAATTTACGGCAAACCTCCGCAGTGCATAGACATTCCCGAGGACCTGAGGTTGTGTTTTAATGTGGGCTACGACAAAATGATGCTTCCCAATTTACTGGAGCACGAAACCATTGCGGAGGTGAAGCAGCAAGCGGGCAGCTGGGTTCCTCTGGTGCACAAAGCCTGTCACCCTGGCACGCAACTGTTACTCTGCTCGCTCTTCGCTCCCGTGTGCCTTGAGAAACCCTTATATCCGTGCCGCTGGCTCTGCGAGGCTGTCCGGGACAGTTGCGCCCCTATAATGGAGGCATATGGGTTCCCTTGGCCCGAAATGCTCACGTGCGACAAGTTTCCACAGGATGACGTTTTGCCATGCATTGCCATGAACGAGACCACCAGCAATAGTATGGCCAAACCCGCAGGTTTGTATACATAATGTAAACGATGACGTGCGCTATTGGTGCAAAGTTCGGACAGACCTCACAGAATTGATGTTTCTTGTGATATTAAGGCATGATATGATGCTTGACGTTAGTTTTGAATAGAAATAGATTTATATAATTGAATCAAGTTGGCACACATGGGAACTTTTTAATAGTGTTTTCAGTAAAGTTAATTTGTATAAAGGTCAGTTTTAGCTTATTTTGGTCACACATATTTTTCACAAGTCCATTTAAGGTATGGCATAAATATCACTATAACATGTGGAATAATACTGATGAAGAATATGTTGTGTCCAAACCTTAGATCAGATTCTTATTTGATGCAATTCAATTTGAGCTTCTGAATTTTATGTTACACTTGTCACTTTGTTATAAAATTGTGTCACTATTACTGCAGTAATACAAAAATGTTTACAGACACAGCTGCGTGCATAAACAGAAACATTAACACTGAAAAGTGTGACAGATTAGACTTTGTTCATATTATGAACTCCAGAGTTGTTTAAATTAGATGTACTCTATACTTTTCAGGAAGTCAATCAGATCTATTTGAATTTAAATATAAAAGATTATGATGTTTAAACTTAAGGCCTTTTTAAAATAAACTATTACTGTTTTTTAGTTGAGTTTATAAACCAAGCATGTTTTCTGATATTTTTAAAACTTTTGTGCATTTTTATGTTGTTATATTTAAATGAAAATATAAAATATTATTATTCTTTAAAATGCATACTAAAACATCATGCAATTCCAAAAAAAATTACCGGAATGTTTGATGTAAGAAGTCCTTTGTTTTCATTTGCTTTATTTGAACCGTTTTTCATGCTAACAGACATGCATTATTATGGGACATTCATCTTTTCCTTCTTTTCTCAGACCACCCTCCTGTGTGTCCACCATGTGACAATGAAATGAATACAGATGTTATTCTGGAACACATGTGTGCCAGTGAATTTGGTAACGTATCTCTTCTATCAGCGTATTTATGAAGGAGAAATTACCATTAATTAGTTAAAAAGTAACGATTTTTAAACTCTTGATATTTATTAAAACAAATATAAGATAAAGAGTAAAAACAATACAAAAAACTCTTATTTCAGATGTAATGTTTCCTATCAAGACACCATGCAAGTAAAATCATTTACAGACACACTGCTTTTTTCTATAAACATTATCAGTATGCTGATCTCCGAGGCCCCTCAAAGACCATTTGTGTCGGTACAACATACAGTAGTTTCCCTTTTTACTCATGAATATGAGAACAAGAGCTTTGAGTATTACAGAAGTCTGTCTACAATTAAGTGAAATGCAATAAAGCAAAAGAGATTAAAAATAAATCAAAGTTTACAATGCAGTTCAGATGTGAAGGCTTTCAGAGCAGAACTTTTATAAACATTACCACTGGATACCATTTCTTGCTCCAAATTCCAGATTCAAGATGCTGCTATAGAGTGATTTCAAATTGATTGAGGCAATGGCCAGACCCTAATGGTTTCAAGAGAACAAAATCCGATCAGACAGGCTTTTGGTTCACACATTTGTTTCCAATAATATTTTTGCCAGAACATTTCAAGTATTACGTCTGGATTTGTACTCCATAAATCCATATTTCTCTCTTGAGAACTGTGCGTGAAACAGACGGGGGTGCTTAAACCGTACAGTATGTGTATCCACAGACAGAACTGATAAACAATGAGTATTGTGTGCAGGGGCGTAGATTTAATTTTAACATTTTGGGGGGTTGTATTGTCACTCATACATGTTTTCATTAATCATTGTATACATAACGGTTACACTACGCCTCAGATTGTGTGGCCAGTATTGTTTACTCTTGAATTGACGGTTTCTGTTGTTTCATAAGGTCAAACCTTTTCCTCCTTATATTCAGATTTCATGTCTAGGTTAGTTTTTTTTCTGTATAGAACCACATATCCATGACAGTGGATTAGTGGATTTCAACCGCAAATGGAGATATTTTGAATGTACAAAAAGCAGAGCTACTTTTTCCTTTGCAATAGTGTTTCTAAGAGCCAGTGGTGTGGTCAGAAACTGGCAGGTTTCTTTTTGCAAGTTCAGAGATGTTGTCAAGGCGGGAAGCTTGCCGGTGGCAAGAATTTCATTGGACTTTTTATTTTTATGACAAGCTATCAAGCACCAACCCAGTAAAGGCTTTTTGTAGACATTACAGGATGACTATGTCTCAAGCTATGTATGTGTCCCCCACACTTAAAACTTGTGGTTTTGTGAATACTTGAAAGACATTTGTAATAATCGTTTGTTTTATAATGAAAGTATGTAGCACATGAATAACATTAGCACAGAGGTCAATTATGACTGCAGTACCGTACATTTATTTTACGTGAATAAAAAATATGGCACAATATGGCAGTAGCAGCCCTACTGCTACTGGCAACAAACCTTCCTGAACCATATGTTCATGTTTTGGAAATTTGGATGGATATGAATATTTGTTTTCCGACTGTTTTATATGCTTATCAATTCATTTGATTATAGTTTTTTAATCGATTGACAACTTGCAAACAAATCGGTAACTGGACAGAAATCTACTTTCACTGCTGTCATTTGAAATAATCATCTGCAATCAAATGTAGTTGCGTGCTCATGAATTGGCCTCTAAAAGCTTTCTTCTTTGACCATTTCCCATCCATTACAGCATTGTATGGTTTTCACATCATTACACATCCGGATGGTGAAGATATTATACCAGATGACATCTGGCCAAAAAGAAAAGCTCCTTGGAATTGAAACATTTTGGAACTCGGATAATGTCGTGGGGTTTAAGAGCTAGTACTTTAAAACTTTAAAATTAGACTTAAATTGTTGTAAACATAACTTTGAGTAGTCAATCTATGAGGGTAGTATAGAAGTGTTCTTATACATTTATTACAGCAAACAATAACACACACTCACAATCCTTTATGTAGTCTTTGAGTAGCCAAAGATATGAGGAATGCCTCCAGGGCCCCTACTAGGCCCTCAGTTGTTCACATTACTGATATTGTTGGAAAGAATTGCATGACCTCTCTATTGATCTTAGCGGGATTTGAATTTGGTCCACACCCAAGAATCATATCCTCACGCACGCTTGATGATATTGCTATACAACACATTGCAGCACTCAGCTTTGCTCAATTAACACGAAATAGCATCTGAAACACATAAACTAGAGTAAGTTCTTGGCTGAAATGTGAAAAAAGATCAAAAACAAGCAAGTGTTTTACAACAAGGACCTTAAGCGAAAATACTTAAAATATGTGTTTGAACATTTTTTTCTAAATAAGTTGAACTTACATAAACTGTTTTACATGTTACCCAACTCTTTACAAAGTGTGTGTGCGTACAGCTAACAGTGAAATCGTTGCTTTTTCTCTTGCAGCGATCAAGACGAAGATTAAGGAGGTCAAAATAGAGAACTTGGACCGAAAACTCATCCTGCAGAAAAAGAGGAAGCCATTGAAACTCGTAACCCTGAAAAAGCAGGACCTGAAAAAGCTTGTCCTTTATCTGAAAAATGGGGCAGACTGTCCTTGCCAACAACTTGATAACTTGGGGAAAAACTTCTTAATTATGGGTCGCTTTGTGGGGAAACAGTATATTCTGACCAGCATTCACAAGTGGGACAAATCTAGCAAAGAATTTAATAAGACCCTTAAGAAACTTAAAAGCCATAAATGTGCAACACATGAGACAGTTTTTAAGTAACTCACCCTTTTTTGATCAACAAATGAATATAGTGATTTAAATTGTACTCGCCATTTTAAACCTTCCAATATAGCGATCTATTATCTTTTGTATTGTACAGTATACAAAACAACACTGGTTAGAAGCCATATTCAAATTTATGAACATTTCTACATTTTAAGATATCAGTTATTATTGGACATACCTAGAAATGCACAGTTATGCATTCAATTCAAGGTTTTCTTGAACATTTGAACCAATTCAAATAAGCAACGAAAGTCATTTACATATTTACATTATACAGCAAGTAGGGTACTTACTATAATTCATCATCATACATTCCAGGTCAAGGTCTATTGTGTGAGTTGTGCATTTGCAAACATTTGTTGATATATTTTGACACTTTCATGTTGGATTAATAATCTCTTTAAAAAATCTGTTATTTTACGTTTCATAATATTCACAACACAGTTTGACAGTTTGTTTGTTTGGCATGTTGGATTAATAATCTCTTTTAAAATCTGTTATTTTACGTTTCATAATATTCACAACACAGTTTGACAGTTTGTTTGTTTGGCTTGCATGAGATGTAAATCTCAGTTGCTCTTGAAGTGGAAAGTGTTTGCATGCCTGATGATTTGCAATACACTGTAATCATAAAATTAACATTAAAACAGAACATATTTTTACTATCTTTGACTGCATTGGACTTTTAATCAGAATAGTTTAAACATAAACAGTTTGTTGCAGATGTGACAAGAGGGTGAAAGTGCAGAACACAAGGCATATGCTGTGTGAAATCACTGCTTTGGAACTAAAATATGATTCTGACATTTTTGACACTTTGTGTGCTGAATGTAAGCAAATGTCTAGAAGTGTAAACAAATGTTTACACTGCAGATGTTTGTGTTGGATGAGGAATGTGAAGGTTTTCTCTCCTAGCTCACCTGATAAAAACAAATACGAAGCTTTTTTAATGTGTGGAAAGATGAGGGAAGTAAATGATATGCTAATCACAAGACCAACAAGATGTTTGTGAAAAATATTTACGTAGCTGCTGACAACGTTTGAGCTAACTTGAAAGATGCTGAAATCGAACTGATGAATGATGAACAAGAATAAACTTTTTGTCTCCTGCTTGTTTTGGGGGGTTTTGACTGAGGGCATTTTTCTGAGAAAACCATGTGATGTAATGTCTACTAATTTGTAATAACTGTATGTATAACAGTCCATATCTACTGCTGATAAGCTGTGGAGTAGTGAGATCTGTTATCTAGTATCATGCCAAAACAGGCCTGGCCTGTGGAGCAATGATGCATACAGCTCCTAAACTGTATAAAACATTTGTTTAATTCCCCGCTTTCATCCGCTTGATTTACGTGGAACCGATGCGAGTTTTTGTAAAGCTCTGCATGTGTTATCTGGCTTTGAAACAAGTCAAGCAGAAGCTGGTGAAATTTAACGTCAGAATGGTTGAAAGATGTTGACCAGATAACTCTTGTGTAAGTATGCACGACCTGCAACGATAGCGTTGTGCGCGAAAATGAATGTCTCATGTTGCCTTTGGCGCAACAGCTGTTTACATTCCCGACATCATAAAGTGTGCAGTAGAGATAACACCAGATTCAGATTCAGATTCAGTGTGGGTGTTGACAACACGGCTATGTGAATGAATTTGCCATGAAATCACGCTAGACTCAACGCACAGGTGCTGCTTTTGAAGAGCACAGCGTAGCCGTGTTTATATGTGGAAAAATAAAGGGCATTTGTGTGTGGAACTAATTTGTAGTGCGATAAACTGTGACAACAAAACTTTATCGTTGTACTTTTTCTGCGACAACTTGATGTTACTGTACAAAAGGTTGGTACAGTAGGCCTATTAACCCTTACGTAAAGAAATTATAATCTCCTACATGTTAATATTCAATCATTTAATATTTGAAAATTTACTGTAAATAACACACTTTTAATAGGCTACACAAAGAACCGCTTTTTATATATTGGAAAATATTAGCACTTGGTTCCATTTGGAAATGTATTATTTAAATATTGCATGATATTTTCCACTATATTTTATTAGTTAGCTAACCTAACTAACAGGGAACGGTCTCAAAACTTTGGCTAATGTTCCCTACAAGACTTAAAGATATCAGAAATGTTGCAGAAACGTTAAAAAGAACATTTTATAAACGTTATGTCATTACTAAACGTCATAAAAGTTGCAATCATTGGTCCAGCAGCACTTCTGCTTTCATTTTTTTAATTTCATTTTTTCAAAAATCTCTTCATAAAATCTTAAAGATATTAATTTAACATTGTTAAACGAATATCCTTAAGAACGTTCAAATGCATGTGTAGTGTTAAAAAAACGAAACTGGAAGTTATTCAACTGTTCTGAAATGGTCTATAAACAAATTAATCTTACATCGTTAGGGCAGTGTATAAAACATTCTGAAATAACGTTTTCATAACGCCATCGGAATGCTATAGCACAACGCTCTATATTTGTGTCAGCTGGAAAACCAACTGAACACCCATCTATCTTAGGAGGTGGCTAATTTGTATAAAATCGTTTAATGTGAATCATGCAAAAATGTATGATTAGGAAAAAAATCCAATACTGAAGCCCCACCCCTAATCCTAAACGTCATTGGCGCAAAAACAAATCGTACTTAGCCAGTCTGGAAGACATCCAGAGCTGGTTTAGTTTATTTCAGCAGGTTTGGTCAAACATTAAATACTAATCATAACAGAAAGCATTGCGCAATACAATTGCTATGGTTTATGAAAAATGTGCGAAACACTGAAAAAACATTTCATAAGGAAGATTCCGACTTAATGTACTGTACTAAAACAGTAAAAAGTACATAATACACGTATGCACACACACGCACACACACGCACACACAGGCACACACACGCACACGCACACGCACGCACGCACACACACACACACACACACACACACACACACACACACACACACACACACACACACACGCACACACACACACACACACGCACGCACGCACGCACGCACGCACGCACGCACGCACGCACGCACGCACGCACACACACGCACACACACACACACACACACACGCACACACGCACACACGCACACACACTTTACACTGCTTTCTGAAAAAAGTACAGGCTACATATACAAGCTTTTAAACCGTTCAGAATGGCCCGGCCCTTAGACGTCTATTGTAAGTGCATTTGTGTGGCTTTACAAAGAGCATCGTCGAGAGACGAGCATGCATTGTTTTCTTTGGTAACTGACAGCATGCCACAGATGTTGTCGATAGAGCTTAACTTGTATTGAACCCGAAACATTCCTCTAAAACTGTTTAGTTGCTTTCGAAGGCCCCCCAATCTTTTGTTTTGACTTCCTTTGGGGGGTCTGATTCAAGACTTAATGAAGCCATCTGCTATGAAGCACGCTTCAAAAAAGAAATCCATTCATGTAACTGGCATAAACCTCAGGCGTGTCACCTCCAGGTAAAGTCGCATTAGTTTAGTAATGGTTTATCCAGGTTAAGCAAACATCTATGTTTTATGCTCTGGGATGACACTTACTGCCAGAGTCTATGGGATGATCATTAGAAGCAGCTGTTGGCTTGGTTGCTGCATATTTCCCAGTGTCACTGAATAAAAAAGCCTCGCTCTTCGCCTCCAGCCTGGAGGGAGAAAAGTGCCTTTAAAGCCATAAATAATATGATGCTCTCACCGGACAGCATCTGAGGTACATAAACATAACTTTCACATGGAGCTTGAAGTGAAATCCTCACACATGCCAACCACCAACTCTTGCCAGATGGGATGCGTAAACACTAAAGATTGTGCCATTACTGTTTTCAATTCAATGATAAGAGATTTGTTCTTGCTGTCTGATTGTGAGAGATTTTTCAATGTGTTTATTCTAATCATATCAGATGCAAATTCTTGGAAAATTATCCCAACAGAGGTCTGCTTGCGCAGTTACCAAAATTAGGCCAAATCTACTTTGGCCCGGAATTCCTTCTCAGTTAGAAGCTGTATAGCTTTCTTACTCGGCTGAAAACATCTTGTTCAAAATCCACGTCTCACAGTTTTAACAGAAAAAAAACTTGCTGGCAAACCACTTTGCAGATTCTGGGTTTGAGAAATGAGCAATCGGCACAAGAAACAATTATTTAGACATATTCAAGAATATGATGCAGTGATATCTGGTACCCAAGAAACACTCACATCACTCTTCTGGGCAAACATTTAATGTTAAATCAGTGTTGAATGCTGAACAGCATGCACGTCCGTTTAGACATAACCAGGATAGATGATAACTGGCTTGGGTGTCGTGGATCATGGTTTTGGCAGAAACAGAAGCTGTAGACACACTGGACTCGAATTTCTGTTTTTGAGATATAGACCTGGCCCCAACTGTGATGTGAGAGCAGATTTTGGCAGGAGGCTTGGATTTCATAAATCAGCTGATGGCCTCGCAAACCTCTCGGATATAAACACATCTATCTCATGTGTCTCGTTGGTGACATTGACAAACTGAAAATGGAGTTGAGATGTGGGGTTGTGTTACATTTACTCACTAACAATATAAGTAAATATTTGAGTTTTACAGTCTTTACCTCATCTGTTCTTGAGTGCTTTGTATTATTCTTTTATTACAGTTACAAGAAACCTGTTTTTTTAACAAATTTGCTCCAGCAGTTTCTTCTATAGTTTCGGAACGGCCAACTCCCTGATGATGATTCACAGTGAGAAAAATGACTAAAATAAAAACAGCTTGATTGGAATTATGAATGTTCTGTTTTTTAAGCAATGCCAAAATATTAACCGCAAAGATGATAAATCTATCATTTTTCAGTATTTAGGGCTTGACCTTTATACAGAAAGCCTTATAAACACATCAATGTCACGAATGCATTATTTGACGTATGTCAATATAATGTATGGCCTATACTTAAGGCATTCTTACTGACGACTGTTTCGATGATCTGGTTTCTCACCAGGTTTTTTTTGTCCATTTATATATCATTGGAGTTTTGGTTTTGTGTTGACTTGTTCACTCCGAGACTGCTGACATTACTTTATCTTAAGGTTATGCGCAATCTGTTAATATAGCTTTTATTATAATAATCTACAATCTTAAAGACTTCGCTACTTCACTTTTTCTTAATACTGCACATTTTACACGATACACTCTTGTTTATGCAAATTCTCTATTCCTGTTCTTTCTCTTACACCTAAAAAAAGTGCACTAAAATACACTTTATTTAAATAAACTTAGTACACTTCAATAAGCATACTTAAACTGCTCTGTCTTCACACATTAGGTTGTACTTAATATAGGCTACTAATAATGTAGTCTTCGATTCAAGGTGTCTCAAAATAGCACAGTTGAGTACACTTAGATCTTCTTATGTTTATCTTAAGTTCAAAATTAGGGTTTGAAAATAGAGCACTTTAACTATTTAAGTGTATTTCAGCGCTCTTTTTTCCCTTCCATGTAGGCGGTAAAGACACGAAATTCTGGTTTAATATGATGTTCTCACATTAATTAACTAAATGTCCCATAATCTATTAATTTCTTGTTGTTTTGAGATTGCTTTATTTTCTTGTAAAACTGACTTGAGACAATGCAACATTCTAAAAATGCCCTATGTAAATACATTTGATTTCAATTGAATTGAATCTCCATCCATGCACTTAACACAGGTTCCCAATAGAGGGCATTCCAGTTTATCTTATGAGCTGCTCATGAGTTTTTAAAACATTTCGATTAAAGACAGTGAACAAATTAATAAATACTATATAACTATATCTAAAACCAACATATATGTTGATTAATAGTGGCATTATAAAATCACAATACTGAATTCCTTTTTAAATAATTGTCTGCAACGTTTTATAAAATGGGCTTTTTATATTGGCCAAGATGTAAAGTCGTTGCTCATTCAGAAATGATTACCTCATAACGCCGAGTTTTCAACGAAAATTGTTTGTTAACACTTAAAACAAAAAAACAAATCTGTTGCTGTGATCAACATTTTTCGTGTGCAGATAGAGTCTTTAATTGCGTTATATATTACTTAGAAGCTTTAACATCCTTCATTAGTGATCAAGTAAATTACATGTTTAATACTTTTAATTCAACCAAAGCGTGTAGTTGGTGTTGTTTGTTTGTGGAGACAGCAGCCAATGAGCGCGTCGCGGGGCGGAGACTCCTCGTTTAACGTGCACGTGAATAGCGGATGTGGATGCAGTAGCAGCACGTCTCAGCATCATTTAACATCACTCTCAATGGACTTTACACTCTCCCCTCATCTCACTCTGCATCCCCATCACTCGCACCAGGGCTACAGTCTGGAATTACAAGTAAGCGTTTCTTTTCACCACCCATCATTTCTCATTCTTTAAAAAGCATGAACTCAAACGAGCTAAATGATAAATTGCAAGTGGCGTACAAGTACAGATACGAGATACAAGTTCCGTTTTCTTTCTTTCTTTCTTTCTTTCTTTCTTTCTTTCTTTCTTTCTTTCTTTCTTTCTTTCTTTCTTTCTTTCTTTCTTTCTTTCTTTCTTTCTTTCTTTCTTTCTTTCTTTCTTTCTTTCTTTCTTTCTTTCTTTCTTTCTTTCTTTCTTTCTTTCTTCCTTCCTTCCTTCCTTCCTTCCTTCCTTCCTTCCTTCCTTCCTTCCTTCCTTCCTTCCTTCCTTCCTTCCTACCAGAGAGTAATTTACAAACAAATGCCATTTCAAGTTATAAATCTTGATCTAAATTAATAAATTAATCTATAATATTGTAAATGTGTACCACTGGATCCAGGTATTGCTGAACTGGATAATTCTTACAAACCAATATAAAAGGTTTTTATGATATAACAAACAAGGCTTCACATTACTGTAACTATAGGTTTAACAAATGTTTAGGTATACAATGCTTTTCAAAGTGAAATATCATACATGTAACAAAAGGTGTGTTTGTGTTCTATTTTTCCACAGTCAACATACTTTCACTTCTCCGTAAGTTAAAACACTCCAGAGTTTACTTATAAGCAATATTCTTGCAAGGCTGCACTTTTCTGATTACGAAACTTTACTCTTCATAAGTTTTGTTGACCTGTCCACATCCTAAAAAAATGCTTCTTATGGAAAATTAAAAGGAGACACAGGCTAACTTGTGCCCCTCGGTGATATTAATTGTGTTTTTCTAACTTGAGCTCACCACAATAAAAATCAATATTTGGTTGTGGGGCATACGCAAGACAAGCAATCACTTCTCCTCACATGAAAGAAGAATGTTATGCTCATCTGCTTTATTAGATGAAGCTTTCACTGACATGATTAACAGGACTGTCTCTGATAACATCTTTTCAAGAAAAATCACATTCAAACAATTTCCTTCATGCTGTAGATTCTGTGCCACACAAGATTTGGACATTTGGATGACAGATTTTACAAAAGCATAAAGCTTTAGAGCAAGTGACATCTGTTGTATACCTATATCATACAGTATATATTGAGCCAGTCCTTCACTTGTTGGATCAATCATGGTGTAATTCCCAGTTGATTTTACAAGCTGCTGTAGTCATGCGCATCTGAAGGAAAGGTTTCTGAACTACATTTCACCCATTGATTCTCATTTAGAAGAGCTTTTGTGGTGGCAATTGCTTCAATTCAATCCATAATTTAATTATTTACAGTAGTTATTTATTATTGAGGAAGCTGAGTTTTTGGTACAGAAGGTTTTTTTGATAGATGACGGATGGTTTATTTTACATGTAAAAATTGTATGTGTTAAGTGTGAATGTCACGTTTTTAAAAATGATAGATGGCTTATTTTATGTAAAAATAACAAAATACAACAAAAGCACGCACATCGACTTGAAATGGGTGCTCAAGCAAAACAAATCATGTCAGAAAAATGTATGAAAAGTCGCCACACCAAAGCTCCAAAAATATACATTTTTAAATAGATTTAAAATACATTTTGAAAAAGTCTATTATAAAATTTGATATTTTTGGAGCTTTGGTGTGCCGACTTTTCATTTTCTTATGTAAAAGTAATGAACTTAAATCAACACCCGAAGAACCTTTCTGTTTTACAAAAAGTAAGTTGTTGTGGAAAAATATTTTTAGACTATTAAAGCGGTCATATGGTGTGAATACGTGTTTTTCTGTGTCTTTGGTGTGTTATAAGTTGCCCATGCATGTATCAAACACATAAAATTGCAAAAATGAAAGTGTCGGAACAAAAGATGCATTCTATCTAAAAGCGAATACTCACCCAGACCTGCCTGAAACGCCTCGTGTAATCACACCCCCACAAATCTACATCAGTTCGTGGTATGAGTTGACTAAGACCGCCCAAATGTATACGCAAGTAAGGTGGGCGTACCTGTCAGTGCAATGGCTTTGGAACCTGATGTTCCAAATATGGTAAGAGGCGTCACATTTCAGTCACACGCTTTCAGTATTTGACCAATCACTACGCACTGGTGAACTGGCCAATCATAGCACACCTCGCTTTTCAGAGTGATGAGTTTTGTAAAAAATCTGCGCGTTTCAGAGAGGCGGGGCAAAGAGGAGATACAAACATGCACGGTATGTGGAAAATACAGCGTTTTTGAACCTTAAATCGTGTATACACATTACACCTAAAACACACAATAATATTCGTTTTAGCCCCGTCATATCACCCCTTTAAAATGTATCATGAGTTACAGTAAATTTAAGGGCTCTTTTGGGAACCAAACATGTTATTCTATTAAAAACCTTTCGTAGCAAAGTAAGAGTGTTGCTGGAGGGTGTAATTTAGTTTTGGGGGTATCAGAGGATCACAGACACGGTGACTTAAAAGTATTCTGAAACATCTGTCTGTAAACAACTCAATAGGTTTGTATTTGCAGTTGGTTTGAAGTGACCCCTAGGGTGAGAAGAAAGTGTTTGAAAACAACCCATGTTTTTGTACGGAGATGTAAAACTCTTTTATCATAATTCAGATTTAGTTGGCAATGCCCTTGAATCAAAAATGAGCCCTAAACAGTTTCTTCCTCAGATCTGGGCCTCTAGAATCTCGAGCAATATCTCCCATGATGCTCTTTCAGAATGTTGGAAATTACTAAAACTCCATCAAACCACAGAAAGGCAGTAAAATTACAGAATTATTATCATTTTAAAAGAAAAATAATTTTATAAGTAGTCCAGCCTCATTTGGTGTCCATATTTGTTTTTTTCAAGCGGCTTTAAGAGAGTTAATATCAGTCACTCACTTGTCAAAATGTTGCCAGATTTGATCCACTTTCGTGTTTTGTGTGACGAAGATAGAAGCCTTAGACAGAAGACAAAGCGTATGGATTACTTTTTCTTCATTATCAAACTCCCCTTACTCTTAAATCAGTTTTACACACTGCTATATCAAAGGTCAGGATATGTTGGTGTCAGCTGGTCCCAGATCAGCATAAAAAAGAACTCCAACATTTATTTCTCCTCCAGCGTGGTACCTCTTAGTCGCATAACGGTGCCAGATTTATATTCTCTTGTCAGTATCATTACCCCCCCAAAACATTCCTCTCTTTAAGACAAATCCAAATGTCAAAGATTTCATCAGTTTCCAGACAGAATGTCACTGTATGATAAACCCAAAATGTCACGCAGATGAAATCTTACATGACTGATGTAGACATAGATTATTGTTTAATTACCCAAAAGAAGAAAGCGTTAATTATCAGATATGACATGAATGGGGTATCCTTGGTTTGTGCTTTGCTTATTTTATAATTGTGGAATCAGGAGACAATAAAAAAGTCTGTAATGATAAATTATAAAAAAATATACAAAGTTAAAATATTTGAAATTGATATTTGACTCAATGTTCTCTATTATCATCTAGTTCAAGTGCCCTTAATGAATGATTGATTAAAATGGTTAATTGTTAAATTCATCACATGAACGCTCAAAATGTTCTTGTTTAGATGAAGTCTACAGAGGTGGATGCAGGGCTCTTCACTGACAGCTACTGCAGAGTGTGCAGCGCTCAGCTTATCTCTGAGTCACAGAGAGTCGCCCACTATGAGGTGAGTAACACTCGCACCATGCATAAACATTCACTGATACACGTTAATTTGATCTGCTGTCAATAATTTTCTCCGGTCTGCTGCGCACTTTCTTAAATGAGGCCAGATAAGTAGGTTAATTAGATTTTGGCAGCTAATATTCATATGCAATTTAAAAAGGGGTGTGAAGTTTCACCCATCATCAACCGCGGCATGTACGTACATTAAAAGTATTTCTGATAATATCAATCTGGGTGTGCGAGTAGGTCAATGCTATGAAAATATAAATTCTGCCTGCTGTTTTTTAAAACCACTGCTGTGTTTAAAATCAACGAAATTGTAATTCGCAATCATTACAGGGAGTATATGAAGGCATCTACCAAGGCATTTTCTATAGATGTATTCTTCATTCATCCTTCATATCCCACAATTCTGTGCATGTGGTGTGATTTGTGGTTGATTGAAGAAACAAAACTGATGGGTAGTTGAAAGAAGTAAACTTAGGTGTAATTGCCCTTTTTGTTTCAAATTATGAGACAATTACTACTTTTAATGGTATTACACGTGACGTTCTAGATCAGAGGTTTTCAAACTGGCGTCCAGAGACCAACTCCAGAAGGTTTCAAGGTGTCCCCAGACAATTTCAGGGAAAAAGATAAAGCAGTGTAAAGTCTATGTGAAGTAGACTACTAACTGTAAAGTAGTAGTCTACTGAACATTGTTATTGTTTCATTCTTTAAAGTAGCAATGTGTAGATTTTAGCGGCATCTAGCGGTGAGGTTGCGAATTGCAACCTGTCTGTCCAAGGGCTCACTTCAGCCCTCCCTATTGGAGCACTACGGCGGGTCTCACAGGACAAAGATGTCATTGCGTTTTCGCTTCTTTGCCGAAGGAGATAACGTATTTACAAAACACGCTCTGTAGAGCAGTTTGTTCATTTAGGGCTACTGTAGAAACAATATGGTGAATTACATGTAATGGGACTCGCGGTGTAGATAGAAATAGCTAATTTTATAGATAATAAAAACACAACGCTTCATTATGTAATGTCTTTATACACCTCTGAAGACATAGTTAGTTATCTATATTACTGTATTTTTGTCAGTAGATACTCCACAAAATTAGACATTGGACCTTTAAGTGTTTATCAGATTTTCCCCTACATGCATAGTTTCCAGAATTGTTTATATTTGTATCTTTCTACTGAGTTTTTCTCACTATACTACTTTTTTCACACTCAAAGTGAAAGTTGCTTCAGTACAAATACATTTGAATTGAAAACGTCTCTTCAGGGTTACATACATCCAACAAGTATAGCCAATTATTTATGTCTGGAAACAAAATGTTGTCTTTATATCATCACATTTATAATTTACATAACAATGTTTAAATGTGTCTTTATACATAAAACATATAGATTCATATGTATTTAAGAAAGGGGGTCTCTCACAATAGGTTCATCTTATTTGGGGGTCCTTGGCATCATAAAGTTTAAAAACCCATGTTCTAGAATCTAGATCAATCAACGTGACATTCTACCTACCTTGAAATCCTGTCTGACATGTTAGTAACTGTAAAAACTGTAAAAATGCTGCAAGTCATTGACTGACTGGGCATTGATGCAGGAAAGTGACTGCCATTGCTTTCAAACACACTTTAACTGTTATAGTCACATGACTAATCGGCGTGCATCTTTACAACCATTTCAAACTTGAATAATATGCTGACCGAGCATGAATGTAACACAAATTGCCATCTTTGTGCGAGCGTTTTAGTACATATTATAAGAGCTAATGGCTTTTATTTATTCGCTTCAGTTAATGGTTCACCCATGTACAGACCCCATCAGGAGAAGTCATTATCAGGACACGTATGGATCGCTAGTGGCACGCTGTCAGCATTTTGTCGTTTTAAACATTTTGTCGTTTTAAACTCTCCAATTTTTCGCTGCTGCTCGACAGGAACCAGATTATTCCTGTCAATTTTCAATGCCGTAATCCAGGTCAGACGATTACTTTGCACTGGATGTTTGCGTTTGTGATTTTTGGAGTTCAAATTCTCAGTGGTTAAAAAAGTAAATGGTTTTAACAGAGGTCTCAGACAAATCCAACCGTGTCTCATTCATTTTATTCACCATACACAATTTTACCAACCAACCTATGTTGTTGTTGTTGTTGTTTTATAGTTTAGACATTTCAGATGCATGTGATGTTTTGCCCAACTGTACGATTATTAGAAAAAAAGCAACACTGAAGCCCCTCCCCTCACCCACCCCTTAACCTAACTGGCACTGGTGCTAAAGAAAATCGTACTACAAGGTTTGAATAAAATTGTACGCATTTATACAAATAGCCAATTAAAAAAAATTACGAATTCTCGTGAGATTGTGTTGGTTTTGCCACTTTCTTTACCTTGTTTGGCCCCGCCCCTTCTTCTGTATAAGGTAGGCAATGACTGTTGAGTGCCACAACGGTATCCAACATTCACTATTTTGTTTTTTCATTTAATACACTCTAATGCATTAAATGCATTTGAATGTTTTTGCCTTTTCAGTGTAAACACACCAATCATACTGTTTATACTACAAAAGTCTGCAAATATGGGACGCATCTTATATGTCATTACATCTTGAATGGAGATGTTTTAATTATTGCATCTTAAATCCGCCTCTCTCTTCCATCTCCTGAGGAAACGGAACCATGCGGTCGACGCCTGGGCTGGCTGACAACCAGCTGTTAGCTTGTAAACCCAATCCCAGACTGATCTTTAACACAATATCTCTTATAAATGATGAAACTTTCACACGAGAGGATCAGATTTTATCTGACCTTCTCGTGCTTGGTGTGGTCATGCAAGATTATTGGTATATAAGTTAGTTTACAGTATACAGGAATATAATTATGGGTTAACAACCTCATAGATCATATTCATTTATACGCATTATAATTGCTAACAATAAACTTCTCCGTGGACAAAAATGAATGCGATTTTTACTTTCAATAACCCAGCCGTCGCTCTGTCGTCTTACAGATTTTTATTATATACAGTAGATAGATGTTTCTAACTACAAATCATAATCCACATGTTCTCCAATAAAGTCAATGGAGTGACACATCTGCTCAGCGTTGCTTTTGGTTTCTTCTCTTTAACTGTGGAATTCGCTTCCTCTCAGAATTTAGAAAACAAGCCCTGAGGTGAAGGGTTGTTATTGTCAGCTGGTTGGTGCGGTAATGAGGACGGTAGAAGTTTGCAGGAGGCAGAGCGATGAGACTGTGTGGTCATGCATTTAATGAGACCCATCCCCGCACCACCACCCTGCTGAGGAGAATCAGCTTACAAGAAGGAACAAAGTCAACGTTGGCCTTGCCTGAATCACTTATCAAAGAGAACAGACGATTAAAGCCAATGCGAAATATTTGCCAGAACCGCCGAACTGGGATGTTGCGGCCTGTTTATGTACTAAATGTTGTGTTTTTGAGAACATTCAGACTTGCCATGACTTGGACGTGATTTTCCATGCGTAATTTTTCACATGTTCCATGTATGTGGCCAGAAACATTTACATTTAGAAAATTGCTTACGGCTAGGATTAGCTTCTCCATCCCGCCTACACTTGTGAGCTCAGCTGTCTTCATTCCCAAAAGCAGTCGCTTAGCATTTTATAAGGTCAAACTTTATGCAAATACAAGGTGTTGTTGGGCACGCCCACATATAGTCTGCAATGGTTCTAATCACTTGAAATCTCGTTTAAAAATAATTGCTTAAATTATTCATGTTTGAAATCAAATCGTGATACGCCATGTTACGGCATCGTAACGATTTTTAGGAAATACAATTTTTATATATACGGTTTCATCAGACGCACGCTGCTGGCCCGAAGTTAACATCCGGTTTGTGTTTGTTGATCGTCTGGCTAGTGGCTAATAATATAACTATTTATATTTTAGTTATATTAATATGAAATAATATTTTATTTTAAACTATTTGTTGAATGGGTCGTGTAACTTTAGCCAAGTAGCGGTTCTTCTACTGGTAACCCAAAATAATACTGGCTAGACATACTCTTAACTTGATAGCTAATGTAATTTACTTGTTATTCTTTTGCTTGTTTTCAGAAATAATCTGCAGGGACTCTGTCATATGCGGATGTGTAAAAGAAGTTAAGTTTAGGCCACAAAAGCGTGCAACTTTATGTTGTTGCTTTGAAACCGTCTGTAGTAGACGTTAGGCTCCCTGTTAGGTTTAGGGTTGATTTTAAAATCTTAATGCTTACTTACAAGTCTTTGCATGGGTTGGGACCTCAATATCTATCTGAGCTTTTAATTCCCTATACTCCAGTGCGTGACCTTCGCTCATCCGAAACTGGTCTTTTAACTATTCCATCAACCCGGTTGAGATCAATGGGTGATAGGGCTTTCTCTTCTTTAGCTCCAAAATTATGGAATGCTTTGCCGAATGAGATAAGGCAGTCTAAATCTCTTAGCACTTTTAAATCTCGTCTTAAAACATTTATTTATGATAGCTTTTACTTGATTTTTGTATTTTATATTTGTATGTTTTTATTTTTATTAGTCAATTTCACAACTGTGGATTGTTTTTGTACTGAATTTTACATGTAAAGCGCTTTGAGATGCACTTTAAAGGCACTATAGAAAATAAAGTTATTATTATTATTATTATTGTAGTACAGTTGAGTGACAATTTGTAGGGATCAAGACAGTCTCAGATCAATTTGCACATTGCTGCTCTGATTTGAAGCACCTCATAGATGTGAAAATAGGACAAAGTTGCCAGAGGAATATCAATAGATCAGAGCAGATGATACAAAAATTGCTTGCCTAATATAGAATGCTTTACCCTTGAAATATTTACGACCAGCCCTTTAAGCTCACCCTAAAATAAGAACTTGGTCATAATTTACATAATTGTATGATTTTAATACAGGAAATGAATGTTGTTGTTTCTGAAAATGTTAAACCTGATGTGAAAGATTCAATAGCTAAGTAAAGAATGTGTTTTAAAAACAATTGATTTAAAGGAGCAATGTGAAGCTTTTAGCAGCATCTCAAATCAAACTCAAACTCATACAAAGTAGAATGCAGTTGGACAGACAACTGTATGACAAACAACTGCATGACTATACACACTTGTATTGTACGTGACAGTATGTTGTGCAGACAAACAGTGCAAAGTATAAATAGACTGTACAAAATAGACAATATACAATATACACAAGATATATACATTTAGACGTTGAACATACACATTAAATATGCAGGTGTACTCATGAACGTGTATGTATAAAGGATCAACCATATAGTTCATATAGTACAGATATAGGTATGCTAATATGGTAATGGATGGCTATTGCATTAGGTGCAACGCATGATGCATTATAGTCCATGAAACTGTAGTGCATGGTAAAAAGAAGTGTTAGCGTGTGGAGTGTGTCAGTTTTTGATGTTGAGCAGTCTAATAACCTGAGGAAAAAAGCTGTCCTTCAGCCGGTTTGTGCGGGACCGGGTGCTCTCACAGGACATAGATGTCGTCGCATTTTCACTTCTTTGACGAAGGAGAAAACGTATATACGAAACGCGCACTGTAGAGCAGTTTGTCCATTTAGGGCTACTGTAGAAACAACATGGAGAATTCCATGTAAGGGGACCCGCGGTGTATGTAGATAGAAATAGCTCATTCTAAGGTCATAAAAACATAACGCTTCATTATGTAATGTCTTTATACACCTCTGAAGACATAGTTATGTGTATTATATTGCGTTTATGTCAATAGATCCTCCAAAAAATTACACATCGGACCTTTAAATGCTGTTCTGTTGTGAACACAACTATCATTTGATTTTAGAAAATGTAAATTAGCGCACAAGTTGTTGTTCGACTACTTTAGTGATCATTTTTTATTTTCTTTTGTCGTTTTTCTGTTGTGTTCTCTTATAATTTAGATTCCCTAATATTCTTTTATAATCAGTGCTGGAAATGGCTCACTGGGAGGACTCTAGTTGGGGACTCTCGTTTTTATATTTCTAAACCATAGACGCAGAAAATGTGCACGGTGTTTCATGATTTCATTAATAAAAGAAGTAAATCCTATTACAATTCTTTATTAAAAGGATAGGTCGGCGCACCCAGTTCATGGTCTGAAAGGGTTGTTCCTATTCTCTTAATGACTCATGGGTGAGTTTTGGGCAAATCGGAGTCTCATCTCCCAAGAACCAGTTGCGCTTGCACCCTGGCGGATTCACTATTTACATGGTGGAATTTGCAAGAGCAAAGACTGGAAGCTTCTCCAGAGAGGAAACGCATCTGGTTGTGCACGGGGTTAAAGCGTGTGAGCAGACAATCTATACGACTAAAATCCGGATGTACACGATCATAATCTTTTTCATTGTAATCCATTTATTTTTTATATTTGGCATTATTGTGTGCTGCTGCGCGTCCCGCTGAGCACATGCCTGTAGGTTCATGATACTAATACGCTCTTTAAATAACAAAAAAAACATTGCACCATTGACTTTAGACCAGGTTTCAGTCGGTCAATGGCGCAGTCTATTTCAGTTGCCTTAAAATAGAACACACCTCGTTTTCAGACCAGCACACCCATGGACGCACGCACAAATGGGTGCAAATGCATTTGCTATTTAAACGACATGGCTCAGGACGTGAAAATGATAACTGCGTCTGGCTGAAACTAGCAAAAAACACTTGAGTCACGCCTGGCACCGCATTGCGCCGAGTGTATGATAGGGCCCTGTATGTGTCTCTTACTTGTGTAGAACACAATAGAAGATATTTTGTGAAATGTCTCAATGGTTTTGTCATACAGGTATGGGTGAATAAATGATGCAAGAATTTTCATTTTTGGGCGAATTATCCCTTAAGCATTTTACTTTATGCTGCTTCACATGGCTTTTGGGTGAAAATGGAATAAGTTGCTTTCAGTAAGAATTACTTCTCTTGTGCCTTTGTGCTTTTCATATGGCTGGGCTTTTGTCTGTTACACAACAATCAATATGGACCTTTATCCACCCAGCAGAACAATCATTCAGGATACGCTGGGGCATATCCAGCTTTGAGAAATGAGAGCAGTGGTCCATAATCTTGTTCCCATAGCTCTGATGAAAATTGTTCGGGGCCTGACATCGCTTAGTTTAATAATCAATGGCGAGTTCTGTTTTCTGTCTACACTGAATAAAAAAGGCTTTTTGGGAAACCATCACATACAGTATTGTCCACTTTTCTTTCCTTGCAGAGTCGAAAGCATGCAAACAAGGTTCGGCTGTATCACATGTTACACCCGGCGGATGGGGGCTGTCCTGCAAAGAAGCTCCGGACAGACAATGTAAGTTTCTTAAAACTCAAACAAATACATCTGTTCTGTATGAAAGTCTCACATGTCGAAAGAAGACGCAGAACTAGATTACATAAAAAATATCATCACCAATTCCAAACCCCTGTCCATCTTGAAAATTGAAGCAGACAGTTTCATTACTGCACTGAGGAGTCCTGATGTAGCTATCCGAGAAAAACGGTTTTATGTCAACAGCTTATTGATTGACAGGGATGGGCTGCTCATCTGGGCTGATCACTTCTGTCCGGTCTTGTGTCACTCACATTTCGGGCTGTTATTGGGATGTTGGGATGAAGTCAGGCTTTTCCAAGTATAAAGAATGACCCAATCCATTTTGTTACGGCTTGCACTTGACAAGCTGTCACTTTGTGTCACACATGGCTTGTGAAGGTCTGTGATCTGGACTGCAGAAGGTCAAGAGGTTGTATAATGCTGTTATAAACTATAGAACTTTTTCCAACTACAGTAGAATGGATGTTTTGTCACTCTTTCGGACACGAAGCTGACACTTATCTACCAAAGGGAATGAAAAGCAGAACATAACTAAAGGAAGAGTTGACAGAAAGAAGAAAATCAGGTTTTTATGTTATGAAATGCATCGGCAGAATTGAATTCTCATTTTGTGCTGCACAAAACATTGGAGCATTTCAGTTGAGAGTGATTTGTTCCTTTAAGGCATAAAGCGATAGATCACCCCAAAATGACAATTTGCTGCTAATTTACTCATCCTCATGTCATTCAAGAGGACATTTTTCTTCAGTAGAACAGTACAGAAGAATCTTAGCAAAAATTTTGGGTGAACTGTCACTTTAAAGAGATACTTCATCAAAAAATAAAAACCTGTTTTCATGTGAAGAACACAAAAGTAGATATTTTGAAGAATGTTGGTAACCGAACAAAAGCGGTACCCATTGACTTCTATTGTACCAATGCAAGTCGTTGGGTACCGCCGTCCAACATTCTTCAAAATATCTTCTTCTGTGTTCTGCATACAGCTTTGAAATGACAAGAGGGTGAGTAAATGATGACAGATCTCTTTTACATAAGCCAGGTTACTCACCACATGCACAGCTGCCTTAGTTTATGCACATTCATCTTATTATCCACATCTTTTGTACGATTTCTGTCCCATCTTCAGCTCCTAGTTTCTATCTGTCAGACCTCCCCATGCTGCTTGTATCATGACCACAGTATGTGGTGGTCTGTGAGAGTCATGTGCCAGAGACACCATCATGAGTCTCAGAACTCAGAGCATTCTGGACCTTATCCAGCAATTTAATTACAGGCATTCTGAGGGAAAGTCAGAAGCTCAGAGATGGGGGATCTTTTGGGCCGCATATGGCATGACAGAGTCTTGTATTTTTTCTAGTTAATTGCAATCCTTGTGTGCACCTGGGTTTTACCCAATTCCAGATCCCAAATGTAGATCCCAAATGTATTGCTTTAGCTTGAGCTGGCATCCGCTGTGTGTGGTCTTCTCAGGTTTACGTCTGTCTGAGCTTTGTCTCTAGAGGTTTAGTTATGTTTGTCAATTGTTGTGAATATTATTATTGTGTACAAGGCTCAGAAATTCAATCAGGGTGTTACAGGATCTTTTTTTCAGATGTTTAGACTCAGCGATACAATACAACTAAGCCGAACTGCTAGGTGGCTTTGAGGTCTGGATGTTTATTTCATGACATTGACCTTGCCATGTTCTTAATGCTCAGGGTGTTGACTGAATGTGCTGTAGGCCGTTTGGAATGTCAAAGAATGAATTTAGCGAAATCGAAACAGATATGGTGGAGAAACATTATTGAGCTGAAAAGCTGATGGATCTTCAATCATTTTTTATAGCAATTGTTATTCTAGGGCCATTTTAAACCTTGGGTAACAGTAATTATTTAAGGGATCATATACAACTGTCCGGTTGTTATTGCAGAATAAATGCAGGTTGATCAGGACCCCGAAGTGTATTCTGATATGTATGCTGCTACTTGAACACTAAATACTGATCTGTGTCCAAAACTTGACACAAATGCCAACTTGATCATCAAATTTTATACATTCTTTTTAACAAACAAAATTCAACAAATTGTCTTCTCACATTCTTCATCTGGACTATTATGTGACAAATGGTCCTTGTTATAGGACATCAGCGCTGTATGTCTGCCTCTGTGTCGTCCAGGGAAGTTCAGAGGGAGACGTGGATAAGAACAAATGTTGCACGCTGTGCAATATGTCGTTCACTTCAGCTGTCGTGGCCCAGTCGCACTACCAGGGCAAGATCCACGCCAAGAGATTGAGACTACTGCTGGGGGAGCCACCTGCCATCATATCTAAAGGTAGGAGGTGGTGATCCGAAATCAGATTCAAGATGACTACATCACCAAATTTAAAGGGTCAAACCTGTTCCTAGATCTGTAGTCATTTTTAAATGAGTTTTACACACACATGACGTCTAAAGCAGCCATTGAGGAAGGAATCGACCTGTTTAGCCATGTATAGACTTCAGGCTATTAAACAATTTGAGCATGAATGAATGAATTATTATTTATTATAAAGTACAGTTTAAAGGAACAGTTCACCCAAAAATGAAATTCTGGCTTCATTTACTCATCCTCAAGTTGTTCCAAATCTGTATAAATGTCTTTGTTATGATGAACACAGAGAAAGATATTTGGAAGAATGCTCGCAACCAAACAGTTTTTGGCCAACATTGACTCCCATAGTAGGAAAATTTGCTTTATACATTTCGTTCTGTTGAATACAAAAGAAGATATTTTGAAGAATGTAGGAAAGCAAACAGTTTTTCCTAAGTCATTTTTCCTACTATGGTAGTCAATGGTGACCAGGAACTGTTTGGTTACAAGCATTCTTCTAAATATCTTTCTCTGTGTTCATCAGAACAAATAAATTTATTCAGATTTTTAAGTCATGATGACAGAATTTTAATTTTTTAAATTTCTTTAAGTTTAACAATATAAGCTGTAATTATTATAGCCTATGCAATACTGTGTGCTTTTTGTCAATATATATGATATGATCATATGATAGCAATGCTTTTGCACCCACTCAGAACACTCTCACAGCCACTGTAGTAGCATACTAAAAACTACCCAAAAGACCTTTGCAACCGCCTCCAACATTTACATTTATATGTTTGGCAGATGCTTTTATCCAAAGCAACTCACAGTGCATACATAATATTCGTATGTGCATTGCCTGGGAATTAAACCCATGACCTTGCTAGTGTCAGTTCAAAGCAAGAAAGCAGCTCTGTGGCACTCACAACCGTGAGTTTTGCACAGGCAAGCACCAATCACATTTTTGTCAGAAAGGCTAAAAATCTAGTTGAAAAATGACAAATTGTTGTTTATTTGTAATATATCAGCATTAAGACGTGAGTGTATTATACAGAGGCTGGTGTTCTCAAGAATGTTGCCCTTGGCTTGTTAACGATAAGAGCAGCGGTTGTTATGTGGAACAACACATCATCTAACTCACTTAGTGTGCACAACCGGGCGTGGCCAAAACACCTGAGGGTGTGAAATGACCCAAAAAGGAAAAAAATGGAAAGCACATTAGGATGACAATCCAGAACGACAGCAACGGGGAAACACGCTGAAACAGAAGTAAAAGCGCTGCTGTTGTTTTTTTAGTATGTTAAGCTGACTGATGGAGGACAACTTTACAACTCAACTGGGAAAGCATTACTTTAGCAACTGAGAAAAAAATAGCCTTTAGACTTTATACATCTAAAGTATATTTTAAAGGTACAGTGTATGATATTTAGTGGCATAGTGGCAACCCTCCCCCCTCTCTTTCAAAGCACTATGGTGGCTGACACAGGACTAAGATGTTGTCACATATTCGCTTCATTGCTGAAGGAGATAACGTATTTACGCGCTCTGCAGAGCAGTTTGTCCGTTAAGGGCTACTGTAGAAACAACATGCGTAATTCCATGCAAGGGGAACCACGGTGTATGTAGATAGAAATAGCTCATTCTAAAGGTCTTTGCAAATACAGTCCGATTTTCGTATGCGTTTTTTTCGGATTTTGTTAATGTTACCCAAATGTTGAGGTACAGTATGGTCTTCTTGCGTTTGGCACCGTGGCTAGAAAATCAGTACATACTATCCTGTTATCAAGCTGTTCCGCAATCATCTGCTCATCGGCCACACTCTCTCTTTATATTCTATGTCTTTGTAATCTGCACTTTGTTTCTCATACTGTACTTTGAGCTGCGAGACGTAGTGGACTCAGACGCCGTCCTTGATTTTGGCGCTCGCATGTACAGTGGCTCTGAATTGTCAAAACACCTCCCAAAATGCTTGCGACGGAAACGAAAAATGCTGAAATAAATTCTGGTCCGAGTTTTTTATGACGGACGAAAATATCGGAGGCAGTGTGTAAATGATTGAAACAACATGAGGTTGTATTTATTTTTTAAAGGGGTGATATGACAGGGCTAAAACGAATATTATCGTTTATTTTAGATGTAATGCAATGTGTGTACACGATTAAAGGTTCAAAAACGCTGTATTTTCACATACCGTGCATGTTTGTATCTCCTCTTTGCCCCGCCTCTCTGAAACGCGCGGATTTTTTACAAAGCTCATTGCTCTGAAAAGCGAGGTGTGCTATGATTGGCCAGTTAACCAGTGCGTAGTGATTGGTCGAATACTGCAAGCGTGTGACGGATATGTAACGTCTCTTACCATATTCGGAACATCATGTTCCCAAGCAATTGTACTGACAGGTGATAAAATGTCATCGGTACTTTCCTTATCAATTCGAGCCCGAATCTGATCCGGAAAATGAAGATGATCAAGCCGATACATCAACTTTGCCAGCGCGACTTGTGCAGGATGTAAAGGATTGGTAAGGTTTTTAAAAAATATATTATGTTAGATAGTTAAAAACAATAGCTAACTGTTTTACCTTTTATATATGACGTTATAAAGATTTGCCGTTAGTGATCAACCAGTGTTACGCCATGTCTCGTCGCGACTCAACAAAGACAATAAACCCCACTATAAACAAGATTGCCTCTAGTTGGAACTTAATTACTGATTAGTAGGATTTATGTTGTCTTTTTTCACGTTGCGCGTGTGTCTGCATTTGCAGATCACACAAAGAAACATCATGCGCTACAAACACACGACAAACTCAACTCGCGTTAGTCCGTAACAAAGTCTTTTACAATGAAAATATACTTACAGAATCTGAAGCCACGAAATGACATAGATTTGTGGGGGGGTGGTTACACGAGGCGTTTCAGGCAGGACTGGGTGAGCATTCGCTTTTAGATAGAATGCATCTTTTGTTACGACACTTTCATTTTTGCAATTTTACGTGTCTGATAAGTTGCATGGGCAATTTATAACACACCAAAGACACAGAAAAACACGTGTTCGCGCCATATGACCCCTTTAACGTGCAAAAATTTTGGACGCAAATTTCGAACTGTATGTGCAAAGACCTTAAGGTAATAAAAAAAATCATAACACTTCATTTTGTAAGGTCTTTTATACACCTCTGAAGACATGTATATTATACTGCAATTCTGTCAATAGATCTTCCAAAATATAATAGCTAAAGTTAAAGTTTTTAAAATATAAATTATAATATAAATATAGTTTAAATGCACAGTAAAGTAAACAGTAAACAGTAAAGTGTTTTAGACAGAAGTGTTTGCCAAATGCATAAGGTACATGTTAAACATAAGGAGTCTCTCATCTCCTTGATGATTCTTGAATACACAACTTTGCCTTTGACACCTGTCAGGAGGGCAACACAACTACAAGCGACCCTGTTTGTTGAATATATTTGTCACGCTATAATTTTTCATATCACACTCTGATTATGTGTTATAATCAAAACAGCCCTTCCGTTCATACACCTCAGAGAATTGGATGAAACATGAAACATTAGGAAGAAGAAAAAAGGTTGCATCATAGTATCTGGTTATTTTGATACCTACTATAAATACACTTGTAGAGCTGCCAGTGTCATCTATCCTGATATTTTCAGTCTCCGAAACCGTAAGAGCCAATAGCCCCTGTATGTGCATTCATGATTCCTTTTGTATATTTATTATAAAGTGTGATAGTTCAAATCTAGTCTCTTTTGTACTTGTATTTAATCATTTTAGAATATGATAGGATAAAACATGCATTTTTCAGTAATAGTAAAAAAAACAGGAGCTTATATCTTCTAGTGGAAGACAGATTACCTCACATTCATTTATTCATCATATTAATGTCATGAGATTCAGAACGCATCTTATTAAGATCCAGCCGCGGGGAACGTTCTGTGTTCCGAATTTGCGCTCTTTACCGGAGAATAACTAAAATGACACGAGGCTGTACACCATGCTATGACAGAGACAGACCGCTGGCAAAATATGCCAATTTAATCACATACGCATGTCTGCGAAAATCTGATGTGTTTTATTAATGCTGTCACACACCTGCTGCTGTTGCCTGGATATGGGTAAATAATGTAAAAAAATGCAGGTGCTGTTTCTTCAAATATCCATGTTTCTTCTCAGGCAATTTTACAGTGAATTGTTGGTTTCTATGTTGCAAACCAGCTAAACCGTACGAATAAGATAGTATACAGATTCATACGAATTACCGACCTTGTATAATTCCTGTGAGATTATGTTGGTTGGTCTTCTTGAATCCATACATTCATGTTGTGTAAGAGTAAGTCGTAACAACAAGAGTTCATTAATTTTATACTTTAAGTATATTTTTTGTAAGTTCTATTTATATTTTAAGTAGGGCTGTCAAACGATTAATCACGATTAATCGCATATAGAATTTGTGTACTGTGCATATTAATTTTGTATTTATAAAAACATACACATATATTTAGAAAATATTTAGATGTATTTATTTATATTTACCAAAAACTGAAATTATATATAAACAATTGTTAAGTTGATATTTTTCTTACCTACCTGTATATACATGTATGTTTTTGTGTTTATAAAAACAAAATTAACACAAAACGATTATGTGATTAATCGTTTGACAGCCCTAGTTTT
The DNA here is from genome assembly GCF_024868665.1 of Triplophysa rosa. NCBI lineage: Eukaryota > Metazoa > Chordata > Actinopteri > Cypriniformes > Nemacheilidae > Triplophysa > Triplophysa rosa. The sequence goes on along the minus strand of NC_079911.1, from coordinate 8,920,825 downwards.
AAGTATATTTACAGTAAATTGTTTCCGTAATTTTAGTTAGTAGCATGAATCAGTTTTTATCATTCATCAGCTAGCAAAATTTGGCCTGAAAGTGATCCCAAATTTTTTATTTTAATTTTAATTATAATCGTGAGAAAGAGCGTGTCGTATCACATGTGCACCGAGACCGCATCGCTCTCTATTGCCACTCGCCTACATACAATCAAAATAACAAATTTGCACGTAAAAGACGCAAAATGTGAATGGTCCCTATTTAATTCGTACAGGGCATGGTAATAAAAACATTCGGGACTTACTGAAAACATTTGGAGCTTCAGCCCCCTTAGCCCACCCCTACCGACACCCCTGGTTACATTCACAGTATCATTTTTAGTATAAATGGACGTTAAATGGCATTGAAGCATTACGTTATTATCTTATCTAATCACATGTAATGCTTGTACAGTACATTACATAGATATCATGTTATCCTTTCCTGTAGAGGTGACATCTAGTTCAGAGCATATGGTGACTGAAGTCTCCTCAGGATGTCCTTCCAGGCAGGGCAGACTCTCACATCGCTACTGCCAGATGTGCAAAGCCTGGTTCAACAACCCCGGCATGGCCAGACAACACTACGACGGCAAGAAGCACAAGAAAAACGCAGCCCAAGCAAACCTCCTCGCTCAGCTGGGCAAGAATCTGGAGAACGGAGAGGAACTGAACGGTACGTGTTAACTCGCCATGAGCTGAACAAACAAAACAAGTAAGCATTATCAAAAACTACGTTCAACCGGAACGGCTTTTGTTTTCACCAATTTGCGGTAATGTCTCATAAACAACATTTTAGCATTGACCATTGGCTGTTTAACAGGCCTCAGTGGAGGCATTTTAATAGTCTTTAGAGTCTTTTCACGAGTAGACATTTCATTAAAGATTTGCATTATTCAGCAGATAGCTAAAGAGCTTTCATTGGAGGCACTTATCAATAGGTAATTAACAATGCGACAAAGAACTGCTTCGAGCGAAAGATGTTTGCTCACCAAGCAAACCAACAACGGCGGAGGTTTCAGACAACAAAGGCGCCTTGTTTGAGTTTTGACGTGCGGAAGGAGAAGATCTATTTCGTGGGAGGTGTTTACCAGCTGCCGGTTGGGGCGAATAGTGAATTTAGATTGAGAGTGAAACGTCTCTCGTCCCTCACGTCACGCTTGTGACTCATAAATGTGACTCACTGCTGCGGGTTTCATCAAGCCTTTCTTATACTGCACTTTACAGTAACAATACAAGCACTCTCTGAATTGAATTCTGTCATGTGCTTGTTATGATAATACGGGTATCACGTAATGCTGTGAATTTATAGTCATACATTAACACACATTAGAAAAGTGACCTGCTATTTACGCTAGCTACTAGTAAATATATTTGAACTGTGACACAGTTATTTCATTAATGTTAAGCAATTTAAACACGTTTACATTCCCCTGATGTAGTAAACTCAACTGAAAGCCGTAATCAGTTTAATATACTGTATGTGAAAACATTCCTGAGCCATGAATTTATCCATTGACAAAAAACGATGGGCCAGTTGCAATAAAATAAAATAAGATAAGATAAGATCTAGATTAGACTAGATTAGACTAAATTGTAATTTTTCCTATGATCCTCAGGTCAAGACATCATAATACGACTATTAATCTATCAAAACAGAACCTAAACCTAATAATAATTCATGAGCTCAATGGTCGCAATATTGCGATGTCATAATCCCGCTGTCTACAACTATCCCCACCATTTCTAAAACAAAGTGAATTACAGCATTCCAGTCGGACAGGAAACTTCCCGCATGCTTATAATTTACTGTCCTGTCCTAGTTGGAGGTGGAAAACAGATTTGGTGTGGGAGGAGGGAACTGTGGGAGGAAGCCACTTATCTGTATGTTTCACAGCTCCTTCTGTTATTTATTTCATTTAATCATCCCAAAAGCAGGCAATATGAAGGAAATGAGAGGCGCTGCTTTCGTTGCGGAGTTTAGGTAAATGTAATCTGGAGTTTTGATTAAATATAGATCCACGGTAAATGGTATTGATGATGCACCTGGATGAGACTCTGTTCATTATCTGGCCTGATCTCTGGACTTTTGTGCCGCGTATTGACTTGAATAACAAAGGATTTTCTCAGTAAACAGAGGAGGTGCTTGTGGCGGCTTTTAAGGGTCATGTAGCATACAGTATGCAAAGGTCATTTAGCACCAGCCATCATCTTATAGCAAACCACATGGCTTGATGGTTTCATGTTCAGACACATATAATATATAACATATATAACATATAATATAACATATTATATTATATTATTATATAAATATATATTATATTATAGATATCGCCGCTGTACTTCCGAAACCTCAGATGTCCAAATTTGCTGTTTTTCAGAAAGTGAACAAACTTTTCAATGATTAAATACTGTTATCAAAGTTGACAAGCACTTTTAATACTTTTTATTGGTTAGATGTTTGAAGTGACAAACAAAAATGGCTGATTATGATTTGTGGCAAAAAATAAAAATCACGAAATATGGAGATTTTAGAAGGACAACATTTATATTTAGTAATTTACATTTAGCCATTTAGCAGACGCTTTTATCCAAAGCGACTTACAGAGAGTTCAGGGAGCAATAAATGATATGTCAGGAGCAATAATACAACAGCGATATTATTTTATTTTGTATTATTTTATTTTATTTTGAGACCTCAGACGTCCAAATTTACTGTTTTCAAGAAAAGGAAAAAACACTTTACTTTTTCAATTATTAAATACTGTGTTGTCCAAGTTGACAAGCACTTTTTAATATTTTATATTGGTCAGATATTATAATAATGATTTGTGGCAAAAATGAAAAGCACAAAATTTGGAGATTTGATGTGGAGACAGCAGCAATATTTTTTTTATATATTATATATTGCCTAAAGAAACTGAAAACTGTTTGTAAAACAGTATTTTAGACATTTTTATGTTATTTCACACTAACTAAAGGAAATTATTTTTTGTACTTCTCATTATTTTGAATGATGATCATTTAATTCATTCTCAACTGAACTGCAATGAAAGAATGAATGAATAAATTAATTAATCTGTAGTAGAAATTCTTAAATAAATAAATAAAAAAATGCAAAGGTTTCATGACATTTATCAACATGATACTGTTTTAAGATTTCTGAAATATACTTTATAAAGTGCTTAAATTGCATGCAAAATTTACCTCGTGAAATATTTGAACATAAAAAATATATGGTACATTAAAGATAAAGATATACTAGGTATCTATTCTAGGTATCTACACAGGACATTATTTATAGCATGAGATAATTTATTGATTGTATTGTTGGTTAATACAAAGTCTGATCGATGTGTGTGTTCTTAGGCCTGAAGCGGAGTCACACATGTGACGTCTGCCATGTCACACTCAACTCTGTAGCACAATACCATGCACATCTGCAAGGCTCCAAACACCAGAACAAGTGAGTATCAGTCATTCTGTCCCACTCAACACAGTACATGCAGTGAAAAGGGTGAAAAGCAAACTATAAATCAACATAATTTGACAATCCACACGTAGCTTGAATCTGTATGTCTACACAGGGCCATCTAAATCCTAACATTTTAAAACATCATAACCTACCAACCACCAACAAAACCTTAACATGTGTCTCAGCTAATATTAACTTTAATATAAATAATGTTACTGTATTTAATCGTGCCGTAATACACATAACAGCAGGCAAAAGTTGTTGCCTTGAGTTGTGTTCATGAGAGAAGCTAATGGAGTGTTGTAGATGCGATCAATATCTGCCCTGAATCAATATTCCGCCTGACTGGACCATGTCCTGACGGTACCGTACTGGACGCAGTCCATGCGGAGGCTGAATACGAGCAGGCAAGGTCAGAGCGTAGCGTTCAGGGCTGGGTGGAATGTTAATGAAGTGGAGATGAATGAGTGAAAGTAAAACGCGTGATTGGAACCGCAAGGCGTGTCCGAGCTGTCACGGAGTTGAGCGTGGCAACATTATTCCACCCTCACACCCTGCGTGATGTGTTCATAGGCATGCAAATGACTCTACAACAGACACACAAGGACGACGATCAGAGCAGGGGTTTGGCATCATAAGTGTGGGTGTCAAAAATACCAAGGTTCTGGGGGACCGTTCTACACTGTGTAAATGCACAGCAGTCACATCTACAGTGGAGTCTTAAGAATTTGTTTACACTTTTGAAGTTAAAACAGATAAAAAGCATACAGTTATTTGACTGTATTACCTACCGTCTCCTATCTCAACACAGTCTCACAGGAATTTGTGTTTACTGACACGAATTTCCCCCTTTTTTCGTGTCACCCAGCACAACTTTCAATCTAATGTATTTAAATACGCGATATCTTTCATATGTATAAATATATATCAACGCAATCTGATGGGAATTCATACCTATTTTACAAGGTGGCTCATTCGTGTGAATTCCTATTTTCCTATTTTTCTTATGACTTGACTTTTCCCCTGTGACACGAGGTTTAG